>NW_026893779.1:300000-408167 GCF_032452875.1 Bos javanicus
CCACGTGATCAGTGCATGATCAGTCACGTGATCAGTGCATGATCAGTCACGTGATCAGTGTATGATCAGCCACGTGAACAGTGCATGCTCAGTCACGTGATCAGGGCCTGCTGAGCTGCGTGATTACTGTCTGCTCATCTGCTTGACAATTGCCAGCTGAGCTGCACGATTCCTGCCTGTCATCTGCTTGACAATTGCCAGCTGTGCTGCGTAATTCCTGCCTGCTCAGCTGCTTGATTATTGCCAGCTGAGCAGCATGATTCCTCACAGCTGAGTTCCATGATTATTGCCTGCTGACTGATTCGTGCCTACTCAGCTCTTTGTTCATTGCCTCCAGAGGCACATGATCAGTGTATGATAGCAAACATGATCAGCGCATGATCAGTCACATGATCAGTGCATGATAAGCCACGTGATCAGTGCATGATCAGTCATGTGATCAGTGCATGATCAGTCATGTGATCAGTGCATGGTAGCTGCGTGATCAGTGCATGATCAGCCACGTGATCAGTGCATGATAGCCACGTGATCAGTGCATGATCAGTCACGTGATCAGTGCATGATCAGTCACGTGATCAGTGCATGATCAGTCACGTGATCAGTGCATGATCAGTCACGTGATCAGTGCATGCAGCTACGTGATCATTGCATGATCAGCCACGTGATCAGTGCATGATAGCCACGTGATCAGTGCATGATCAGCCACGTGATCAGTGCATGATCAGTCACGTGATCAGTGCATGATCAGCCACGTGATCAGTGCATGATCAGTCACGTGATCAGTGCATGATAGCTACGTGATCAGTGCATGATCAGCCACGTGATCAGTGCATGATAGCCACGTGATCAGTGCATGATCAGTCACGTGATCAGTGCATGATCAGCCACGTGATCAGTGCATGATATCAGTGCATGATAGCCACGTGATCAGTGCATGATCAGTCACGTGATCAGTGCATGATCAGCCACGTGATCAGTGCATGATCAGCCACGTGATCAGTGCATGATCAGTCACGTGATCAGTGCATGATCAGCCACGTGATCAGTGCATGATCAGTCACGTGACAGTACATGTAGCTACGTGATCATTGCATGATCAGCCACGTGATCAGTGCATGATAGCCACGTGATCAGTGCATGATCAGTCACGTGATACATGTGTGATCAGCCACGTGATCAGTGCATGATATCCACGTGATCAGTGCATGATAGCCACGTGATCAGTGCATGATTAGTCACGTGATCAGTGCATGATCAGTCACGTGATACGTGTGTGATCAGCCACGTGATCAGTGCATGATGAGCCACGTGATCAGTGCAGGATCAATTACGTGATCAGTGCATGATCAGTCACGTGACCAGTACATGGTTGCTACGTGATCGTTGCATGATCAGCCACGTGAGCAGAGCATGATAGCCACGTGATCAGTGCATGATCAGTCACGTGATCAGTACATGATCAGTCACGTGAACAGTGCATGATCATTTACGTGATCTGTGCATGATCAGTCACGTGACCAGTATATGGTAGCTTCGTGATCATTCCATGACGAGCCACGTGAGCAGTGCATGATAGCCACGTGATGTGTGCATGATGAGTTACGTGAGCAGTGTATGATCAGCCACGTGATCAGTGCATGAGTGCCACGTGATCAGTGCATGATATGTCACGTGACAGGTGTGTGATCAGCCACGTGAACAGTGCATGTTCAGCCACGTGATCAGTGCATGATAGCCACGTGATCAGTGCATGATCAGTTACGTGAGCAGTGTATGATCAGCCACGTGATCAGTGCATGGTCAGACACGTGAACAGTGTATGATCAGCCACGTGATCAGTGCATGATATCCAAGTGATCAGTGCATGATCAATCACGTGATCAGTGTATGATCAGCCACGTGAACAGTGCATGCTCAGTCACGTGATCAGGGCCTGCTGAGCTGCGTGATTACTGTCTGCTCATCTGCTTGACAATTGCCAGCTGAGCTGCACGATTCCTGCCTGTCATCTGCTTGACAATTGCCAGCTGTGCTGCGTAATTCCTGCCTGCTCAGCTGCTTGATTATTGCCAGCTGAGCAGCATGATTCCTCACAGCTGAGTTCCATGATTATTGCCTGCTGACTGTTTGATTCGTGCCTACTCAGCTCTTTGTTTATTGCCTCCAGAGGCACATGATCAGTGTATGATAGCAAACATGATCAGCGCATGATCAGTCACATGATCAGCGCCATTAAGTCACGTGATCACTACATGATAGTCATGTGATCAGTCCATGCTCAGTCACGGTATCAGTGCATGATCAGCCACGTGATCAGTGCATGATCTGTCACATGATTAGTGTATGATCATCCACGTGATCAGTGCATGGGCAGTCATGTGATCAGTGCATGATATAGACGTGATCAGTGCATGATCAGTCTCGTGATCAGTGCATGATAGCCACGTGATCAGTGCATGATCAGTCACCTGATGGGTGTATGATCATTCACGTGACCTGTACATGGTAGCTACATGATCATTGCATGATCAGCCACGTGAGTAGTGCATGATAGCCACGTGATCACTGCATGATCAGTCACGTGATCAGTGCATGATCAGTCATGTGACCAGTACATGGTAGCTGCGTGATCATTGCATGATCAGCCACGTGAGCAGTGCATGATAGCCACGTGATCAGTGCATGATCAGACACGTGATCAGTGCATGATCAGTCACGTGATCAGTGCATGATCAGCCACGTGATCAGTGCATGATCAGGCACGTGATCAGTGCATGTCAGCCACGTGATCAGTGCATGATAGCCACGTGATCAGTGCATGATCAGTCACGTGATCAGTGCATGATCAGCCACGTGATCAGTGCATGATCAGCCACGTGATCAGTGCATGATCAATTACGTGATCAGTGCATGATCAGTCACGTGACCAGTACATGATAGCTACGTGATCAGTGCATGATCAGCCACGTGATCAGTGCATGATAGCCACGTGATCAGTGCATGATCAGCCACGTGATCAGTGCATGATCAGTCACGTGATCAGTGCATGATCAGTCACGTGATCAGTGCATGATCAGCCACGTGATCAGTGCATGATCAGTCACGTGATCAGTGCATGATCAGTCACGTGATCAGTGCATGATCAGCCACGTGATCAGTGCATGATCAGTCACGTGATCAGTGCATGATCAGTCACGTGATCAGTGCATGATCAGCCACGTGATCAGTGCATGTGGACCATGTATCAGTGCATGATAGCCCGTGATCAGTGCATGATCAGTCCCGTGATCAGTGCATGATCAGCCACGTGATCAGTGCATGATAGCCACGTGATCAGTGCATGATCAGTCACGTGATCAGTGCATGATCAGTCACGTGATCAGTGTATGATCAGCCACGTGAACAGTGCATGCTCAGTCACGTGATCAGGGCCTGCTGAGCTGCGTGATTACTGTCTGCTCATCTGCTTGACAATTGCCAGCTGAGCTGCACGATTCCTGCCTGTCATCTGCTTGACAATTGCCAGCTGTGCTGCGTAATTCCTGCCTGCTCAGCTGCTTGATTATTGCCAGCTGAGCAGCATGATTTCTCAGAGCTGAGTTCCATGATTATTGCCTGCTGACTGATTCGTGCCTACTCAGCTCTTTGTTCATTGCCTCCAGAGGCACATGATCAGTGTATGACACCAAACATGATCAGCACATGATCAGTCACATGATCAGTGCATGATAAGCCACGTGATCAGTGCATGATCAATTACGTGATCAGTGCATGATCAGTCATGTGATCAGTGCATGGTAGCTGCGTGATCAGTGCATGATCAGCCACGTGATCAGTGCATGATCAGTCACGTGATCAGTGCATGATCAGCCACGTGATCAGTGCATGATCAGTCACGTGATCAGTGCATGGTAGCTACGTGATCAGTGCATGATCAGCCACGTGATCAGTGCATGATAGCCACGTGATCAGTGCATGATCAGTCACGTGATACATGTGTGATCAGCCACGTGATCAGTGCATGATATCCACGTGATCAGTGCATGATAGCCACGTGATCAGTGCATGATTAGTCACGTGATCAGTGCATGATCAGTCACGTGATACGTGTGATCAGCCACGTGATCAGTGCATGATGAGCCACGTGATCAGTGCAGGATCAATTACGTGATCAGTGCATGATCAGTCACGTGACCAGTACATGGTTGCTACGTGATCGTTGCATGATCAGCCACGTGAGCAGAGCATGATAGCCACGTGATCAGTGCATGATCAGTCACGTGATCAGTACATGATCAGTCACGTGAACAGTGCATGATCATTTACGTGATCTGTGCATGATCAGTCACGTGACCAGTATATGGTAGCTTCGTGATCATTCCATGACGAACCACGTGAGCAGTGCATGATAGCCACGTGATGTGTGCATGATGAGTTACGTGAGCAGTGTATGATCAGCCACGTGATCAGTGCATGAGTGCCACGTGATCAGTGCATGATATGTCACGTGACAGGTGTGTGATCAGCCACGTGAACAGTGCATGTTCAGCCACGTGATCAGTGCATGATAGCCACGTGATCAGTGCATGATCAGTTACGTGAGCAGTGTATGATCAGCCACGTGATCAGTGCATGGTCAGACACGTGAACAGTGTATGATCAGCCACGTGATCAGTGCATGATATCCAAGTGATCAGTGCATGATCAATCACGTGATCAGTGTATGATCAGCCACGTGAACAGTGCATGCTCAGTCACGTGATCAGGGCCTGCTGAGCTGCGTGATTACTGTCTGCTCATCTGCTTGACAATTGCCAGCTGAGCTGCACGATTCCTGCCTGTCATCTGCTTGACAATTGCCAGCTGTGCTGCGTAATTCCTGCCTGCTCAGCTGCTTGATTATTGCCAGCTGAGCAGCATGATTCCTCACAGCTGAGTTCCATGATTATTGCCTGCTGACTGTTTGATTCGTGCCTACTCAGCTCTTTGTTTATTGCCTCCAGAGGCACATGATCAGTGTATGATAGCAAACATGATCAGCGCATGATCAGTCACATGATCAGCGCCATTAAGTCACGTGATCACTACATGATAGTCATGTGATCAGTCCATGCTCAGTCACGGTATCAGTGCATGATCAGCCACGTGATCAGTGCATGATCTGTCACATGATTAGTGTATGATCATCCACGTGATCAGTGCATGGGCAGTCATGTGATCAGTGCATGATATAGACGTGATCAGTGCATGATCAGTCTCGTGATCAGTGCATGATAGCCACGTGATCAGTGCATGATCAGTCACCTGATGGGTGTATGATCATTCACGTGACCTGTACATGGTAGCTACATGATCATTGCATGATCAGCCACGTGAGTAGTGCATGATAGCCACGTGATCACTGCATGATCAGTCACGTGATCAGTGCATGATCAGTCATGTGACCAGTACATGGTAGCTGCGTGATCATGCATGATCAGCCACGTGAGCAGTGCATGATAGCCACGTGATCAGTGCATGATCAGTCACGTGATCAGTGCATGATCAGTCACGTGATCAGTGCATGATCAGCCACGTGATCAGTGCATGATCAGCACGTGATCAGTGCATGTCAGCCACGTGATCAGTGCATGATAGCCACGTGATCAGTGCATGATCAGTCACGTGATCAGTGCATGATCAGTCACGTGATCAGTGCATGATCAGCCACGTGATCAGTGCATGATCAGCCACGTGATCAGTGCATGATCAATTACGTGATCAGTGCATGATCAGTCACGTGATCAGTGCATGATAGCCACGTGATCAGTGCATGATCAGCCACGTGATCAGTGCATGATAGCCACGTGATCAGTGCATGATCAGCCACGTGATCAGTGCATGATCAGTCACGTGATCAGTGCATGATCAGTCACGTGATCAGTGCATGATCAGTCACGTGATCAGTGTATGATCAGCCACGTGAACAGTGCATGCTCAGTCACGTGATCAGGGCCTGCTGAGCTGCGTGATTACTGTCTGCTCATCTGCTTGACAATTGCCAGCTGAGCTGCACGATTCCTGCCTGTCATCTGCTTGACAATTGCCACCTGTGCTGCGTAATTCCTGCCTGCTCATCTACTTGATTATGGCCAGCTGAGCAGCATGATTTCTCAGAGATGAGTTCCATGATTATAGCCTGCTGACTGATTCCTGTCTACTCAGCTCTTTGTTCATTGCCTCCAGAGGCACATGATCAGTGTATGACACCAAACATGATCAGCACATGATCAGTCACATGATCAGTGCATGATAAGCCACGTGATCAGTGCATGATCAATTATGTGATCAGTGCATGATCAGTCATGTGATCAGTACATGGTAGCTGCGTGATCATTGCATGATCAGCCACGTGATCAGTGCATGATAGCCACGTGATCAGTGCATGATCAGTCACGTGATCAGTGCATGATCAGTCACGTGATCAGTGCATGATCAGTTACCTGATCAGTGCATGATCAGTCACGTGATCAGTGCATGATAGCTACGTGATCAGTGCATGATCAGCCACGTGATCAGTGCATGATAGCCACGTGATCAGTGCATGATCAGCCACGTGATCAGTGCATGATCAGTCACGTGATCAGTGCATGATCAGCCACGTGATCAGTGCATGATCAGTCACGTGATCAGTGCATGATCAGCCACGTGATCAGTGCATGATCAGTCACGTGATCAGTGCATGATCAGTCACGTGATCAGTGCATGATCAGTTACGTGATCAGTGCATGATCAGTCACGTGATCAGTGCATGATAGCTGCGTGATCAGTGCATGATCAGCCACGTGATCAGTGCATGATAGCCACGTGATCAGTGCATGATCAGCCACGTGATCAGTGCATGATCAGTCACGTGATCAGTGCATGATCAGCCACGTGATCAGTGCATGATCAGTCACGTGACCAGTACATGGTAGCTACGTGATCAGTGCATGATCAGCCACGTGATCAGTGCATGATAGCCACGTGATCAGTGCATGATCAGTCACGTGATACATGTGTGATCAGCCACGTGATCAGTGCATGATATCCACGTGATCAGTGCATGATAGCCACGTGATCAGTGCATGATTAGTCACGTGATCAGTGCATGATCAGTCACGTGATACGTGTGTGATCAGCCACGTGATCAGTGCATGATGAGCCACGTGATCAGTGCATGATCAATTACGTGATCAGTGCATGATCAGTCACGTGACCAGTACATGGTTGCTACGTGATCGTTGCATGATCAGCCACGTGAGCAGTGCATGATAGCCACGTGATCAGTGCATGATCAGTCACGTGATCAGTACATGATCAGTCACGTGAACAGTGCATGATCATTTACGTGATCTGTGCATGATCAGTCACGTGACCAGTATATGGTAGCTACGTGATCATTCCATGACGAGCCACGTGAGCAGTGCATGATAGCCACGTGATGTGTGCATGATGAGTTACGTGAGCAGTGTATGATCAGCCACGTGATCAGTGCATGAGTGCCACGTGATCAGTGCATGATATGTCACGTGACAGGTGTGTGATCAGCCACGTGATCAGTGCATGTTCAGCCACGTGATCAGTGCATGATAGCCACGTGATCAGTGCATGATCAGTTACGTGAGCAGTGTATGATCAGCCACGTGATCAGTGCATGATATCCAAGTGATCAGTGCATGATCAATCACGTGATCAGTGTATGATCAGCCACGTGAACAGTGCATGCTCAGTCACGTGATCAGGGCCTGCTGAGCTGCGTGATTACTGTCTGCTCATCTGCTTGACAATTGCCAGCTGAGCTGCACGATTCCTGCCTGTCATCTGCTTGACAATTGCCAGCTGTGCTGCGTAATTCCTGCCTGCTCAGCTGCTTGATTATTGCCAGCTGAGCAGCATGATTCCTCACAGCTGAGTTCCATGATTATTGCCTGCTGACTGTATGATTCGTGCCTACTCAGCTCTTTGTTTATTGCCTCCAGAGGCACATGATCAGTGTATGATAGCAAACATGATCAGCGCATGATCAGTCACATGATCAGTCATGATCATCCACGTGATCAGTGCATGATCAGTCATGTGATCAGTGCATGATATAGACGTGATCAGTGCATGATCAGTCACGTGATCAGTGCATGATAGCCACGTGATCAGTGCATGATCAGTCACGTGATCAGTGTATGATCATTCACGTGACCAGTACATGGTAGCTACATGATCATTGCATGATCAGCCACGTGATAGTGCATGATAGCCACGTGATCAGTGCATGATCAGTCACGTGATCAGTGCATGATCAGTCATGTGACCAGTACATGGTAGCTACGTGATCATGCATGATCAGCCACGTGAGCAGTGCATGATAGCCACGTGATCAGTGCATGATCAGTCACGTGATCAGTGCATGATCAGTCACGTGATCAGTGCATGATCAGCCACGTGATCAGTGCATGATCAGGCACGTGATCAGTGCATGTCAGCCACGTGATCAGTGCATGATAGCCACGTGATCAGTGCATGATCAGTCACGTGATCAGTGCATGATCAGTCACGTGATCAGTGCATGATCAGCCACGTGATCAGTGCATGATCAGCCACGTGATCAGTGCATGATCACGTGATCAGTGCATGATCAGTCACGTGATCAGTGCATGATAGCGTGATCAGTGCATGATCAGCCACGTGATCAGTGCATGATAGCCACGTGATCAGTGCATGATCAGCCACGTGATCAGTGCATGATCAGTCACGTGATCAGTGCATGATCAGTCACGTGATCAGTGCATGATCAGTCACGTGATCAGTGTATGATCAGCCACGTGAACAGTGCATGCTCAGTCACGTGATCAGGGCCTGCTGAGCTGCGTGATTACTGTCTGCTCATCTGCTTGACAATTGCCAGCTGAGCTGCACGATTCCTGCCTGTCATCTGCTTGACAATTGCCACCTGTGCTGCGTAATTCCTGCCTGCTCATCTGCTTGATTATTGCCAGCTGAGCAGCATGATTTCTCACAGATGAGTTCCATGATTATTGCCTGCTGACTGATTCGTGCCTACTCAGCTCTTTGTTCATTGCCTCCAGAGGCACATGATCAGTGTATGACACCAAACATGATCAGTGCATGATCAGTCACATGATCAGTGCATGATAAGCCACGTGATCAGTGCATGATCAGTCATGTGATCAGTGCATGATCAGTCATGTGATCAGTGCATGGTAGCTGCGTGATCAGTGCATGATCAGCCACGTGATCAGTGCATGATAGCCACGTGATCAGTGCATGATCAGTCACGTGATCAGTGCATGATCAGTCACGTGATCAGTGCATGATCAATTACGTGATCAGTGCATGATCAGTCACGTGATCAGTGCATGATCAGCCACGTGATCAGTGCATGATCAGTCACGTGATCAGTGCATGATCAGCCACGTGATCAGTGCATGATAGCCACGTGATCAGTGCATGATCAGTCACGTGATCAGTGCATGATCAGCCACGTGATCAGTGCATGATCAGTCACGTGATCAGTGCATGATCAGCCACGTGATCAGTGCATGATCAGTCACGTGATCAGTGCATGATAGCTACGTGATCAGTGCATGATCAGCCACGTGATCAGTGCATGATAGCCACGTGATCAGTGCATGATCAGCCACGTGATCAGTGCATGATCAGTCACGTGATCAGTGCATGATAGCCACGTGATCAGTGCATGATCAGTCACATACGTGATCAGCCACGTGATCAGTGCATGATATCAGTGCATGATAGCCACGTGATCAGTGCATGATCAGTCACGTGACCAGTATATGGTAGCTCCGTGATCATTCCATGACGAGCCACGTGATCAGTGCATGATAGCCACGTGATGTGTGCATGATCAGTTACGTGAGCAGAGTATGATCAGCCACGTGATCAGTGCATGAGTGCCACGTGATCAGTGCATGATATGTCACGTGACAGGTGTGTGATCAGCCACGTGAACAGTGCATGTTCAGCCACGTGATCAGTGCATGATAGCCACGTGATCAGTGCATGATCAGTTACGTGAGCAGTGTATGATCAGCCACGTGATCAGTGCATGGTCAGACACGTGAACAGTGTATGATCAGCCACGTGATCAGTGCATGATATCCAAGTGATCAGTGCATGATCAATCACGTGATCAGTGTATGATCAGCCACGTGAACAGTGCATGCTCAGTCACGTGATCAGGGCCTGCTGAGCTGCGTGATTACTGTCTGCTCATCTGCTTGACAATTGCCAGCTGAGCTGCACGATTCCTGCCTGTCATCTGCTTGACAATTGCCAGCTGTGCTGCGTAATTCCTGCCTGCTCAGCTGCTTGATTATTGCCAGCTGAGCAGCATGATTCCTCACAGCTGAGTTCCATGATTATTGCCTGCTGACTGTTTGATTCGTGCCTACTCAGCTCTTTGTTTATTGCCTCCAGAGGCACATGATCAGTGTATGATAGCAAACATGATCAGCGCATGATCAGTCACATGATCAGCGCCATTAAGTCACGTGATCACTACATGATAGTCATGTGATCAGTCCATGCTCAGTCACGGTATCAGTGCATGATCAGCCACGTGATCAGTGCATGATCTGTCACATGATTAGTGTATGATCATCCACGTGATCAGTGCATGGGCAGTCATGTGATCAGTGCATGATATAGACGTGATCAGTGCATGATCAGTCTCGTGATCAGTGCATGATAGCCACGTGATCAGTGCATGATCAGTCACCTGATGGGTGTATGATCATTCACGTGACCTGTACATGGTAGCTACATGATCATTGCATGATCAGCCACGTGAGTAGTGCATGATAGCCACGTGATCACTGCATGATCAGTCACGTGATCAGTGCATGATCAGTCATGTGACCAGTACATGGTAGCTGCGTGATCATTGCATGATCAGCCACGTGAGCAGTGCATGATAGCCACGTGATCAGTGCATGATCAGACACGTGATCAGTGCATGATCAGTCACGTGATCAGTGCATGATCAGCCACGTGATCAGTGCATGATCAGGCACGTGATCAGTGCATGTCAGCCACGTGATCAGTGCATGATAGCCACGTGATCAGTGCATGATCAGTCACGTGATCAGTGCATGATCAGCCACGTGATCAGTGCATGATCAGCCACGTGATCAGTGCATGATCAATTACGTGATCAGTGCATGATCAGTCACGTGACCAGTACATGGTAGCTACGTGATCATTGCATGATCAGCCACGTGATCAGTGCATGATAGCCACGTGATCAGTGCATGATCAGCCACGTGATCAGTGCATGATCAGTCACGTGATCAGTGCATGATCAGTCACGTGATCAGTGCATGATCAGCCACGTGATCAGTGCATGTCAGTCATGTATCAGTGCATGATAGCGTGATCAGTGCATGATCAGTCCCGTGATCAGTGTATGATCAGCCACGTGATCAGTGCATGATAGCCACGTGATCAGTGCATGATCAGTCACGTGATCAGTGCATGATCAGTCACGTGATCAGTGTATGATCAGCCACGTGAACAGTGCATGCTCAGTCACGTGATCAGGGCCTGCTGAGCTGCGTGATTACTGTCTGCTCATCTGCTTGACAATTGCCAGCTGAGCTGCACGATTCCTGCCTGTCATCTGCTTGACAATTGCCAGCTGTGCTGCGTAATTCCTGCCTGCTCAGCTGCTTGATTATTGCCAGCTGAGCAGCATGATTTCTCACAGCTGAGTTCCATGATTATTGCCTGCTGACTGATTCCTGCCTACTCAGCTCTTTGTTCATTGCCTCCAGAGGCACATGATCAGTGTATGATACCAAACATGATCAGCACATGATCAGTCACATGATCAGTGCATGATAAGCCACGTGATCAGTGCATGATCAGTTATGTGATCAGTGCATGATCAGTCATGTGATCAGTGCATGGTAGCTGCGTGATCAGTGCATGATCAGCCACGTGATCAGTGCATGATAGCCACGTGATCAGTGCATGATCAGTCACGTGATCAGTGCATGATCAGTCACGTGATCAGTGCATGATCAGTCACGTGATCAGTGCATGATCAGTCACGTGATCAGTGCATGGTAGCTACGTGATCATTGCATGATCAGCCACGTGATCAGTGCATGATAGCCACGTGATCAGTGCATGATCAGCCACGTGATCAGTGCATGATCAGTCACGTGATCAGTGCATGATCAGCCACGTGATCAGTGCATGATCAGTCACGTGATCAGTGCATGATAGCTACGTGATCAGTGCATGATCAGCCACGTGATCAGTGCATGATAGCCACGTGATCAGTGCATGATCAGTCACGTGATCAGTGTGATCAGCCACGTGATCAGTGCATGATATCAGTGCATGATAGCCACGTGATCAGTGCATGATCAGTCACGTGATCAGTGCATGATCAGTCACGTGATCAGTGCATGATCAGCCACGTGATCAGTGCATGATCAGCCACGTGATCAGTGCATGATCAGTCACGTGATCAGTGCATGATAGTCACGTGATCAGTGCATGATCAGCCACGTGATCAGTGCATGATAGCCACGTGATCAGTGCATGATCAGTCACGTGATCAGTGCATGATCAGCCACGTGATCAGTGCATGATATCAGTGCATGATCAGCCACGTGATCAGTGCATGATCAGTCACGTGATCAGTGCATGATAGCTACGTGATCAGTGCATGATCAGCCACGTGATCAGTGCATGATAGCCACGTGATCAGTGCATGATCAGTCACGTGATCATGTGTGATCAGCCACGTGATCAGTGCATGATATCCACGTGATCAGTGCATGATAGCCACGTGATCAGTGCATGATCAGTCACGTGATCAGTGCATGATCAGTCACGTGATATGTGTCTGATCAGCCACGTGATCAGTGCATGATCAGCCACGTGATCAGTGCATGATCAATTACGTGATCAGTGCATGATCAGTCACGTGACCAGTACATGGTTGCTACGTGATCGTTGCATGATCAGCCACGTGATCAGTGCATGATAGCCACGTGATCAGTGCATGATCAGTCACGTGATCAGTGCATGATCAGTCACGTGATCAGTGCATGATCATTTACGTGATCAGTGCATGATCAGTCACGTGACCAGTATATGGTAGCTACGTGATCATTGCATGATCAGCCACGTGATCAGTGCATGATAGCCACGTGATCAGTGCATGATCAGTTACGTGATCAGTGTATGATCAGCCACGTGATCAGTGCATGAGTGCCACGTGATCAGTGCATGATAGTCACGTGACAGTGTGTGATCAGCCACGTGATCAGTGCATGATCAGCCACGTGATCAGTGCATGATAGCCACGTGATCAGTGCATGATCAGTCACGTGATCAGTGCATGATCAGCCACGTGATCAGTGCATGATCAGACACGTGATCAGTGCATGATCAGCCACGTGATCAGTGCATGATATCCACGTGATCAGTGCATGATCATCACGTGATCAGTGCATGATCAGCCACGTGATCAGTGCATGATCAGCCACGTGATCAGTGCATGATCAGCCACGTGATCAGTGCATGATCAGTCACGTGATCAGTACATGATCAGTCACGTGAACAGTGCATGATCATTTACGTGATCTGTGCATGATCAGTCACGTGACCAGTATATGATAGCTACGTGATCATTCCATGACGAGCCACGTGAGCAGTGCATGATAGCCACGTGATGTGTGCATGATGAGTTACGTGAGCAGAGTATGATCAGCCACGTGATCAGTGCATGAGTGCCACGTGATCAGTGCATGATATGTCACGTGACAGGTGTGATCAGCCACGTGAACAGTGCATGTTCAGCCACGTGATCAGTGCATGATAGCCACGTGATCAGTGCATGATCAGTTACGTGAGCAGTGTATGATCAGCCACGTGATCAGTGCATGGTCAGACACGTGAACAGTGTATGATCAGCCACGTGATCAGTGCATGATATCCAAGTGATCAGTGCATGATCAATCACGTGATCAGTGTATGATCAGCCACGTGAACAGTGCATGCTCAGTCACGTGATCAGGGCCTGCTGAGCTGCGTGATTACTGTCTGCTCATCTGCTTGACAATTGCCAGCTGAGCTGCACGATTCCTGCCTGTCATCTGCTTGACAATTGCCAGCTGTGCTGCGTAATTCCTGCCTGCTCAGCTGCTTGATTATTGCCAGCTGAGCAGCATGATTCCTCACAGCTGAGTTCCATGATTATTGCCTGCTGACTGATTCGTGCCTACTCAGCTCTTTGTTCATTGCCTCCAGAGGCACATGATCAGTGTATGATAGCAAACATGATCAGCACATGATCAGTCACATGATCAGTGCATGATAAGCCAGTGATCAGTGCATGATCAGTCATGTGATCAGTGCATGATCAGTCATGTGATCAGTGCATGATAGCGTGATCAGTGCATGATCAGCCACGTGATCAGTGCATGATAGCCACGTGATCAGTGCATGATCAGTCACGTGATCAGTGCATGATCAGTCACGTGATCAGTGCATGATCAGTCACGTGATCAGTGCATGATCAGTCACGTGATCAGTGCATGATCAGCCACGTGATCAGTGCATGATAGCCACGTGATCAGTGCATGATAGCCACGTGATCAGTGCATGATCAGTCACGTGATCAGTGTGATCAGCCACGTGATCAGTGCATGATAGCCACGTGATCAGTGCATGATCATTCACGTGATCAGTGCATGATCAGTCACGTGATACGTGTGTGATCAGCCACGTGATCAGTGCATGATCCACGTGATCAGTGCATGATCAGCCACGTGATCAGTGCATGATCAGTCGTGATGAGTGCATGATCAGCCACGTGATCAGTGCATGATCAGCCACGTGATCAGTGCATGATAGCCACGTGATCAGTGCATGATCAGCCACGTGATCAGTGCATGATCAGCCACGTGATCAGTGCATGATCAGTCACGTGATCATGTGTGATCAGCCACGTGATCAGTGCATGATAGCCACGTGATCAGTGCATGATCAGTCACGTGATCAGTGCATGATCAGTCACGTGATCAGTGCATGATCATTTACGTGATCAGTGCATGATCAGTCACGTGACCAGTACATGGTAGCTACGTGATCATTCCATGAGCCACGTGAGCAGTGCATGATAGCCACGTGATGTGTGCATGATCAGTTACGTGAGCAGTGTATGATCAGCCACGTGATCAGTGCATGAGTGCCACGTGATCAGTGCATGATATGTCACGTGACAGTGTGTGATCAGCCACGTGATCAGTGCATGATCAGCCACGTGATCAGTGCATGATAGCCACGTGATCAGTGCATGATCAGTTACGTGATCAGTGTATGATCAGCCACGTGATCAGTGCATGATCAGACACGTGATCAGTGTATGATCAGCCACGTGATCAGTGCATGCTCAGTCACGTGATCAGGCCTGCTGAGCTGCGTGATTACTGTCTGCTCATCTGCTTGACAATTGCCAGCTGAGCTGCACGATTCCTGCCTGTCATCTGCTTGACAATTGCCAGCTGTGCTGCGTAATTCCTGCCTGCTCAGCTGCTTGATTATTGCCAGCTGAGCAGCATGATTCCTCACACCTGAGTTCCATGATTATTGCCTGCTGACTGTTTGATTCGTGCCTACTCAGCTCTTTGTTTATTGCCTCCAGAGGCACATGATCAGTGTATGATAGCAAACATGATCAGCGCATGATCAGTCACATGATCAGCGCCATTAAGTCACGTGATCACTACATGATAGTCATGTGATCAGTCCATGCTCAGTCACGGTATCAGTGCATGATCAGCCACGTGATCAGTGCATGATCAGCCACGTGATCAGTGCATGATAGCCATGTGATCAGTGCATGATTAGTCACGTGATCAGTGCATGATCAGTCACGTGATCAGTGCATGATCAGCCACGTGATCAGTGCATGATCATCACCTGATGGGTGTATGATCAGTCACGTGACCAGTACATGGTAGCTACATGATCATTGCATGATCAGCCACGTGAGTAGTGCATGATAGCCACGTGATCAGTGCATGATCAGCCACGTGATCAGTGCATGATCATGTGATCAGTGCATGATCGTGATCAGTGCATGATCAGTCACGTGATCAGTGCATGATAGCCACGTGATCAGTGCATGATCAGCCACGTGATCAGTGCATGATCAGTCACGTGATCAGTGCATGATCAGTCACGTGATCAGTGCATGATCAGTCACGTGATCAGTGCATGATAGCCACGTGATCAGTGCATGATCAGCCACGTGATCAGTGCATGATAGCCACGTGATCAGTGCATGATCAGTCACGTGATCAGTGCATGATCAGCCACGTGATCAGTGCATGATGTGCCACGTGATCAGTGCATGATCAGTCACGTGATCAGTGCATGATCAGCCACGTGATCAGTGCATGATCAGCCACGTGATCAGTGCATGATAGCCACGTGATCAGTGCATGATCAGTCACGTGATCAGTGCATGATCAGCCACGTGATCAGTGCATGATCAGCCACGTGATCAGTGCATGATCAGCCACGTGATCAGTGCATGATAGCCACGTGATCAGTGCATGATCAGTCACGTGATCAGTGCATGATCAGTCACGTGATCAGTGCATGATCAATTACGTGATCAGTGCATGATCAGTCACGTGACCAGTACATGATAGCTACGTGATCATTGCATGATCAGCCACGTGAGCAGTGCATGATAGCCACGTGATCAGTGCATGATCAGTCACGTGATCAGTGCATGATCATCCACGTGATCAGTGCATGATCAGTCACGTGATCAGTGCATGATCAGACGTGATCAGTGCATGATCAGTCACGTGATCAGTGCATGATCAGCCACGTGATCAGTGCATGATAGCCACGTGATCAGTGCATGATAGCCAGTGATCAGTGCATGATCAGTCACGTGATCAGTGCATGATCAGCCACGTGATCAGTGCATGATAGCCACGTGATCAGTGCATGATCAGTCACGTGATCAGTGCATGATAGCCACGTGATCAGTGCATGATCAGTTACGTGATCAGTGTATGATCAGCCACGTGATCAGTGCATGATCAGACACGTGATCAGTGCATGATCAGCCACGTGATCAGTGCATGATATCCACGTGATCAGTGCATGATCATCACGTGATCAGTGTATGATCAGCCACGTGAACAGTGCATGCTCAGTCACGTGATCAGGGCCTGATGAGCTGCATGATTACTGTCTGCTCATCTGCTTGACAATTGCCAGCTGTGCTGCGTAATTCCTGCCTGCTCAGCTGCTTGATTATTGCCAGCTGAGCAGCATGATTCCTCACAGCTGAGTTCCATGATTATTGCCTGCTGACTGTTTGATTCGTGCCTACTCAGCTCTTTGTTTATTGCCTCCAGAGGCACATGATCAGTGTATGATAGCAAACATGATCAGTGCATGATCAGTCACATGATCAGCGCCATTAAGTCACGTGATCACTACATGATAGTCATGTGATCAGTCCATGCTCAGTCACGGTATCAGTGCATGATCAGCCACGTGATCAGTGCATGATCTGTCACATGATTAGTGTATGATCATCCACGTGATCAGTGCATGGGCAGTCATGTGATCAGTGCATGATTAGACGTGATCAGTGCATGATCAGTCACGTGATCAGTGCATGATAGCCACGTGATCAGTGCATGATCAGTCACCTGATGGGTGTATGATCATTCACGTGACCAGTACATGGTAGCTACATGATCAGTGCATGATCAGCCACGTGATCAGTGCATGATAGCCACGTGATCAGTGCATGATCAGTCACGTGATCAGTGCATGATCAGTCACGTGATCAGTGCATGATCAGCCACGTGATCAGTGCATGATCAGCCACGTGATCAGTGCATGATCAGTCACGTGATCAGTGCATGATAGCTGTGATCAGTGCATGATCAGCCACGTGATCAGTGCATGATAGCCACGTGATCAGTGCATGATCAGTCACGTGATCAGTGCATGATCAGTCACGTGATCAGTGCATGATCAGCCACGTGATCAGTGCATGATCAATTACGTGATCAGTGCATGATCAGTCACGTGATCAGTACATGGTAGCTACGTGATCATTGCATGATCAGCCACGTGATCAGTGCATGATAGCCACGTGATCAGTGCATGATCAGTCACGTGATCAGTGCATGATCAGTCACGTGATCAGTGCATGATCAGCCACGTGATCAGTGCATGATCAATTACGTGATCAGTGCATGATCAGTCACGTGACCAGTACATGGTAGCTACGTGATCATTGCATGATCAGCCACGTGATCAGTGCATGATAGCCACGTGATCAGTGCATGATCAGTTACGTGATCAGTGTATGATCAGCCACGTGATCAGTGCATGATCAGCCACGTGATCAGTGCATGATCAGTCACGTGATCAGTGCATGATCAGCCACGTGATCAGTGCATGATCAGCCACGTGATCAGTGCATGATCAGCCACGTGATCAGTGCATGATCAGCCACGTGATCAGTGCATGATCAGCCACGTGATCAGTGCATGATCAGACACGTGAACAGTGTATGATCAGCCACGTGATCAGTGCATGATATCCAAGTGATCAGTGCATGATCAATCACGTGATCAGTGTATGATCAGCCACGTGAACAGTGCATGCTCAGTCACGTGATCAGGGCCTGCTGAGCTGCGTGATTACTGTCTGCTCATCTGCTTGACAATTGCCAGCTGAGCTGCACGATTCCTGCCTGTCATCTGCTTGACAATTGCCAGCTGTGCTGCGTAATTCCTGCCTGCTCAGCTGCTTGATTATTGCCAGCTGAGCAGCATGATTCCTCACAGCTGAGTTCCATGATTATTGCCTGCTGACTGTTTGATTCGTGCCTACTCAGCTCTTTGTTTATTGCCTCCAGAGGCACATGATCAGTGTATGATAGCAAACATGATCAGCGCATGATCAGTCACATGATCAGCGCCATTAAGTCACGTGATCACTACATGATAGTCATGTGATCAGTCCATGCTCAGTCACGGTATCAGTGCATGATCAGCCACGTGATCAGTGCATGATCTGTCACATGATTAGTGTATGATCATCCACGTGATCAGTGCATGGGCAGTCATGTGATCAGTGCATGATATAGACGTGATCAGTGCATGATCAGTCTCGTGATCAGTGCATGATAGCCACGTGATCAGTGCATGATCAGTCACCTGATGGGTGTATGATCATTCACGTGACCTGTACATGGTAGCTACATGATCATTGCATGATCAGCCACGTGAGTAGTGCATGATAGCCACGTGATCACTGCATGATCAGTCACGTGATCAGTGCATGATCAGTCATGTGACCAGTACATGGTAGCTGCGTGATCATTGCATGATCAGCCACGTGAGCAGTGCATGATAGCCACGTGATCAGTGCATGATCAGACACGTGATCAGTGCATGATCAGTCACGTGATCAGTGCATGATCAGCCACGTGATCAGTGCATGATCAGGCACGTGATCAGTGTATCAGCCACGTGATCAGTGCATGATAGCCACGTGATCAGTGCATGATCAGTCACGTGATCAGTGCATGATCAGCCACGTGATCAGTGCATGATCAGCCACGTGATCAGTGCATGATCAATTACGTGATCAGTGCATGATCAGTCACGTGACCAGTACATGGTAGCTACGTGATCATTGCATGATCAGCCACGTGATCAGTGCATGATAGCCACGTGATCAGTGCATGATCAGCCACGTGATCAGTGCATGATCAGTCACGTGATCAGTGCATGATCAGTCACGTGATCAGTGCATGATCAGCCACGTGATCAGTGCATGTCAGTCAGTATCAGTGCATGATAGCCCGTGATCAGTGCATGATCAGTCCCGTGATCAGTGTATGATCAGCCACGTGATCAGTGCATGATAGCCACGTGATCAGTGCATGATCAGTCACGTGATCAGTGCATGATCAGTCACGTGATCAGTGTATGATCAGCCACGTGAACAGTGCATGCTCAGTCACGTGATCAGGGCCTGCTGAGCTGCGTGATTACTGTCTGCTCATCTGCTTGACAATTGCCAGCTGAGCTGCACGATTCCTGCCTGTCATCTGCTTGACAATTGCCAGCTGTGCTGCGTAATTCCTGCCTGCTCAGCTGCTTGATTATTGCCAGCTGAGCAGCATGATTTCACAGCTGAGTTCCATGATTATTGCCTGCTGACTGATTCGTGCCTACTCAGCTCTTTGTTCATTGCCTCCAGAGGCACATGATCAGTGTATGATACCAAACATGATCAGCACATGATCAGTCACATGATCAGTGCATGATAAGCCACGTGATCAGTGCATGATCAGTTATGTGATCAGTGCATGATCAGTCACGTGATCAGTGCATGGTAGCTGCGTGATCAGTGCATGATCAGCCACGTGATCAGTGCATGATAGCCACGTGATCAGTGCATGATCAGTCACGTGATCAGTGCATGATCAGTCACGTGATCAGTGCATGATCAGTCACGTGATCAGTGCATGATCAGTCACGTGATCAGTGCATGGTAGCTACGTGATCATTGCATGATCAGCCACGTGATCAGTGCATGATAGCCACGTGATCAGTGCATGATCAGCCACGTGATCAGTGCATGATCAGTCACGTGATCAGTGCATGATCAGCCACGTGATCAGTGCATGATCAGTCACGTGATCAGTGCATGATAGCCACGTGATCAGTGCATGATCAGCCACGTGATCAGTGCATGATAGCCACGTGATCAGTGCATGATCAGTCATGATCACGTGATCAGCCACGTGATCAGTGTGATCAGTGCATGATCAGCCACGTGATCAGTGCATGATCAGTCACGTGATCAGTGCATGATCAGCCACGTGATCAGTGCATGATCAGCCACGTGATCAGTGCATGATCAGTCACGTGATCAGTGCATGATAGTCACGTGATCAGTGCATGATCAGCCACGTGATCAGTGCATGATATCAGTGCATGATCAGCCACGTGATCAGTGCATGATCAGTCACGTGATCAGTGCATGATAGCTACGTGATCAGTGCATGATCAGCCACGTGATCAGTGCATGATAGCCACGTGATCAGTGCATGATCAGTCACGTGATCAGTGTGTGATCAGCCACGTGATCAGTGCATGATATCCACGTGATCAGTGCATGATAGCCACGTGATCAGTGCATGATCAGTCACGTGATCAGTGCATGATCAGTCACGTGATAGTGTCTGATCAGCCACGTGATCAGTGCATGATGAGCCACGTGATCAGTGCATGATCAATTACGTGATCAGTGCATGATCAGTCACGTGACCAGTACATGGTTGCTACGTGATGGCATGATCAGCCACGTGAGCATGATAGCCACGTGATCAGTGCATGATCAGTCACGTGATCAGTGCATGATCAGTCACGTGATCAGTGCATGATCATTTACGTGATCAGTGCATGATCAGTCACGTGACCAGTATATGGTAGCTACGTGATCATTGCATGATCAGCCACGTGATCAGTGCATGATAGCCACGTGATCAGTGCATGATCAGTTACGTGATCAGTGTATGATCAGCCACGTGATCAGTGCATGAGTGCCACGTGATCAGTGCATGATAGTCACGTGACAGTGTGTGATCAGCCACGTGATCAGTGCATGATCAGCCACGTGATCAGTGCATGATAGCCACGTGATCAGTGCATGATCAGTCACGTGATCAGTGCATGATCAGCCACGTGATCAGTGCATGATCAGACACGTGATCAGTGCATGATCAGCCACGTGATCAGTGCATGATATCCACGTGATCAGTGCATGATCATCACGTGATCAGTGCATGATCAGCCACGTGATCAGTGCATGATCAGCCACGTGATCAGTGCATGATCAGCCACGTGATCAGTGCATGATCAGTCACGTGATCAGTGCATGATCAGTCACGTGATCAGTGCATGATCATTTACGTGATCAGTGCATGATCAGTCACGTGACCAGTATATGATAGCTACGTGATCATTCCATGACAGCCACGTGAGCAGTGCATGATAGCCACGTGATGTGCATGATGAGTTACGTGATCAGTGTATGATCAGCCACGTGATCAGTGCATGAGTGCCACGTGATCAGTGCATGATAGTCACGTGACAGTGTGTGATCAGCCACGTGATCAGTGCATGATAGCCACGTGATCAGTGCATGATCAGTTACGTGAGCAGTGTATGATCAGCCACGTGATCAGTGCATGGTCAGACACGTGAACAGTGTATGATCAGCCACGTGATCAGTGCATGATATCCAAGTGATCAGTGCATGATCAATCACGTGATCAGTGTATGATCAGCCACGTGAACAGTGCATGCTCAGTCACGTGATCAGGGCCTGCTGAGCTGCGTGATTACTGTCTGCTCATCTGCTTGACAATTGCCAGCTGAGCTGCACGATTCCTGCCTGTCATCTGCTTGACAATTGCCAGCTGTGCTGCGTAATTCCTGCCTGCTCAGCTGCTTGATTATTGCCAGCTGAGCAGCATGATTCCTCACAGCTGAGTTCCATGATTATTGCCTGCTGACTGATTCGTGCCTACTCAGCTCTTTGTTCATTGCCTCCAGAGGCACATGATCAGTGTATGATAGCAAACATGATCAGCGCATGATCAGTCACATGATCAGTGCATGATAAGCCAGTGATCAGTGCATGATCAGTCATGTGATCAGTGCATGATCAGTCATGTGATCAGTGCATGATAGCTGCGTGATCAGTGCATGATCAGCCACGTGATCAGTGCATGATAGCCACGTGATCAGTGCATGATCAGTCACGTGATCAGTGCATGATCAGTCACGTGATCAGTGCATGATCAGTCACGTGATCAGTGCATGATCAGTCACGTGATCAGTGCATGATCAGCCACGTGATCAGTGCATGATAGCCACGTGATCAGTGCATGATAGCCACGTGATCAGTGCATGATCAGTCACGTGATAGTGTGTGATCAGCCACGTGATCAGTGCATGATAGCCACGTGATCAGTGCATGATCACGTGATCAGTGCATGATCAGTCACGTGATACGTGTGTGATCAGCCACGTGATCAGTGCATGATAGCCACGTGATCAGTGCATGATCAATCACGTGATCAGTGCATGATCAGTCACGTGACAGTGCATGATCAGCCACGTGATCAGTGCATGATCAGCCACGTGATCAGTGCATGATAGCCACGTGATCAGTGCATGATCAGCCACGTGATCAGTGCATGATCAGCCACGTGATCAGTGCATGATCAGTCACGTGATCATGTGTGATCAGCCACGTGATCAGTGCATGATAGCCACGTGATCAGTGCATGATCAGTCACGTGATCAGTGCATGATCAGTCACGTGATCAGTGCATGATCATTTACGTGATCAGTGCATGATCAGTCACGTGACCAGTACATGGTAGCTACGTGATCATTGACGAGCCACGTGAGCAGTGCATGATAGCCACGTGATGTGTGCATGATCAGTTACGTGAGCAGTGTATGATCAGCCACGTGATCAGTGCATGAGTGCCACGTGATCAGTGCATGATATGTCACGTGACAGTGTGTGATCAGCCACGTGATCAGTGCATGATCAGCCACGTGATCAGTGCATGATAGCCACGTGATCAGTGCATGATCAGTTACGTGATCAGTGTATGATCAGCCACGTGATCAGTGCATGATCAGACACGTGATCAGTGTATGATCAGCCACGTGATCAGTGCATGCTCAGTCACGTGATCAGGGCCTGCTGAGCTGCGTGATTACTGTCTGCTCATCTGCTTGACAATTGCCAGCTGAGCTGCACGATTCCTGCCTGTCATCTGCTTGACAATTGCCAGCTGTGCTGCGTAATTCCTGCCTGCTCAGCTGCTTGATTATTGCCAGCTGAGCAGCATGATTCCTCACACCTGAGTTCCATGATTATTGCCTGCTGACTGTTTGATTCGTGCCTACTCAGCTCTTTGTTTATTGCCTCCAGAGGCACATGATCAGTGTATGATAGCAAACATGATCAGCGCATGATCAGTCACATGATCAGCGCCATTAAGTCACGTGATCACTACATGATAGTCATGTGATCAGTCCATGCTCAGTCACGGTATCAGTGCATGATCAGCCACGTGATCAGTGCATGATCAGCCACGTGATCAGTGCATGATAGCCATGTGATCAGTGCATGATCAGTCACGTGATCAGTGCATGATCAGTCACGTGATCAGTGCATGATCAGCCACGTGATCAGTGCATGATCATCACCTGATGGGTGTATGATCAGTCACGTGACCAGTACATGGTAGCTACATGATCATTGCATGATCAGCCACGTGAGTAGTGCATGATAGCCACGTGATCAGTGCATGATCAGCCACGTGATCAGTGCATGATCAGTCACGTGATCAGTGCATGATCAATCACGTGATCAGTGCATGATCAGTCACGTGACCAGTGCATGATAGCTACGTGATCAGTGCATGATCAGCCACGTGATCAGTGCATGATAGCCACGTGATCAGTGCATGATCAGTCACGTGATCAGTGCATGATCAGTCACGTGATCAGTGCATGATCGCCACGTGATCAGTGCATGATCAGTCACGTGATCAGTGCATGATAGCTACGTGATCAGTGCATGATCAGCCACGTGATCAGTGCATGATAGCCACGTGATCAGTGCATGATCAGTTACGTGATCAGTGCATGATCAGCCACGTGATCAGTGCATGATGCCACGTGATCAGTGCATGATCAGTCACGTGATCAGTGCATGATCAGCCACGTGATCAGTGCATGATCAGCCACGTGATCAGTGCATGATAGCCACGTGATCAGTGCATGATCAGTCACGTGATCAGTGCATGATCAGCCACGTGATCAGTGCATGATCAGCACGTGATCAGTGCATGATCAGCCACGTGATCAGTGCATGATAGCCACGTGATCAGTGCATGATCAGTCACGTGATCAGTGCATGATCAGTCACGTGATCAGTGCATGATCAATTACGTGATCAGTGCATGATCAGTCACGTGACCAGTACATGATAGCTACGTGATCATTGCATGATCAGCCACGTGAGCAGTGCATGATAGCCACGTGATCAGTGCATGATCAGTCACATGATCAGTGCATGATCATCCACGTGATCAGTGCATGATCAGTCACGTGATCAGTGCATGATCAGACGTGATCAGTGCATGATCAGTCACGTGATCAGTGCATGATCAGCCACGTGATCAGTGCATGATAGCCACGTGATCAGTGCATGATAGCCAGTGATCAGTGCATGATCAGTCACGTGATCAGTGCATGATCAGCCACGTGATCAGTGCATGATAGCCACGTGATCAGTGCATGATCAGTCACGTGATCAGTGCATGATAGCCACGTGATCAGTGCATGATCAGTTACGTGATCAGTGTATGATCAGCCACGTGATCAGTGCATGATCAGACACGTGATCAGTGTATGATCAGCCACGTGATCAGTGCATGATATCCACGTGATCAGTGCATGATCATCACGTGATCAGTGTATGATCAGCCACGTGAACAGTGCATGCTCAGTCACGTGATCAGGGCCTGATGAGCTGCATGATTACTGTCTGCTCATCTGCTTGACAATTGCCAGCTGTGCTGCGTAATTCCTGCCTGCTCAGCTGCTTGATTATTGCCAGCTGAGCAGCATGATTCCTCACAGCTGAGTTCCATGATTATTGCCTGCTGACTGTTTGATTCGTGCCTACTCAGCTCTTTGTTTATTGCCTCCAGAGGCACATGATCAGTGTATGATAGCAAACATGATCAGCGCATGATCAGTCACATGATCAGCGCCATTAAGTCACGTGATCACTACATGATAGTCATGTGATCAGTCCATGCTCAGTCACGGTATCAGTGCATGATCAGCCACGTGATCAGTGCATGATCTGTCACATGATTAGTGTATGATCATCCACGTGATCAGTGCATGGGCAGTCATGTGATCAGTGCATGATTAGACGTGATCAGTGCATGATCAGTCACGTGATCAGTGCATGATAGCCACGTGATCAGTGCATGATCAGTCACCTGATGGGTGTATGATCATTCACGTGACCAGTACATGGTAGCTACATGATCAGTGCATGATCAGCCACGTGATCAGTGCATGATAGCCACGTGATCAGTGCATGATCAGTCACGTGATCAGTGCATGATCAGTCACGTGATCAGTGCATGATCAGCCACGTGATCAGTGCATGATCAGCCACGTGATCAGTGCATGATCAGTCACGTGATCAGTGCATGATAGCCACGTGATCAGTGCATGATCAGCCACGTGATCAGTGCATGATAGCCACGTGATCAGTGCATGATCAGTCACGTGATCAGTGCATGATCAGTCACGTGATCAGTGCATGATCAGCCACGTGATCAGTGCATGATCAATTACGTGATCAGTGCATGATCAGTCACGTGATCAGTACATGGTAGCTACGTGATCAGTGCATGATCAGCCACGTGATCAGTGCATGATAGCCACGTGATCAGTGCATGATCAGTCACGTGATCAGTGCATGATCAGTCACGTGATCAGTGCATGATCAGCCACGTGATCAGTGCATGATCAATTACGTGATCAGTGCATGATCAGTCACGTGACCAGTACATGGTAGCTACGTGATCATTGCATGATCAGCCACGTGATCAGTGCATGATAGCCACGTGATCAGTGCATGATCAGTTACGTGATCAGTGTATGATCAGCCACGTGATCAGTGCATGATCAGCCACGTGATCAGTGCATGATCAGCCACGTGATCAGTGCATGATCAGCCACGTGATCAGTGCATGATCAGCCACGTGATCAGTGCATGATCAGCCACGTGATCAGTGCATGATCAGCCACGTGATCAGTGCATGATCAGCCACGTGATCAGTGCATGATCAGACACGTGAACAGTGTATGATCAGCCACGTGATCAGTGCATGATATCCAAGTGATCAGTGCATGATCAATCACGTGATCAGTGTATGATCAGCCACGTGAACAGTGCATGCTCAGTCACGTGATCAGGGCCTGCTGAGCTGCGTGATTACTGTCTGCTCATCTGCTTGACAATTGCCAGCTGAGCTGCACGATTCCTGCCTGTCATCTGCTTGACAATTGCCAGCTGTGCTGCGTAATTCCTGCCTGCTCAGCTGCTTGATTATTGCCAGCTGAGCAGCATGATTCCTCACACCTGAGTTCCATGATTATTGCCTGCTGACTGTTTGATTCGTGCCTACTCAGCTCTTTGTTTATTGCCTCCAGAGGCACATGATCAGTGTATGATAGCAAACATGATCAGCGCATGATCAGTCACATGATCAGCGCCATTAAGTCACGTGATCACTACATGATAGTCATGTGATCAGTCCATGCTCAGTCACGGTATCAGTGCATGATCAGCCACGTGATCAGTGCATGATCTGTCACATGATTAGTGTATGATCATCCACGTGATCAGTGCATGGGCAGTCATGTGATCAGTGCATGATATAGACGTGATCAGTGCATGATCAGTCTCGTGATCAGTGCATGATAGCCACGTGATCAGTGCATGATCAGTCACCTGATGGGTGTATGATCATTCACGTGACCTGTACATGGTAGCTACATGATCATTGCATGATCAGCCACGTGAGTAGTGCATGATAGCCACGTGATCAGTGCATGATCAGTCACGTGATCAGTGCATGATCAGTCATGTGACCAGTACATGGTAGCTGCGTGATCATGCATGATCAGCCACGTGATCAGTGCATGATAGCCACGTGATCAGTGCATGATCAGTCACGTGATCAGTGCATGATCAGTCACGTGATCAGTGCATGATCAGCCACGTGATCAGTGCATGATAGCCACGTGATCAGTGCATGATCAGTCACGTGATCAGTGCATGATCAGTCACGTGATCAGTGCATGATCAGCCACGTGATCAGTGCATGATCAGCCACGTGATCAGTGCATGATCAATTACGTGATCAGTGCATGATCAGTCACGTGACCAGTACATGGTAGCCGTGATCATTGCATGATCAGCCACGTGATCAGTGCATGATAGCCACGTGATCAGTGCATGATCAGCCACGTGATCAGTGCATGATCAGTCACGTGATCAGTGCATGATCAGTCACGTGATCAGTGCATGATCAGCCACGTGATCAGTGCATGTCAGTCATGTGTCAGTGCATGATAGCACGTGATCAGTGCATGATCAGTCCCGTGATCAGTGCATGATCAGCCACGTGATCAGTGCATGATCAGCCACGTGAACAGTGCATGCTCAGTCACGTGATCAGGGCCTGATGAGCTGCGTGATTACTGTCTGCTCATCTGCTTGACAATTGCCAGCTGAGCTGCATGATTCCTGCCTGTCATCTGCTTGACAATTGCCAGCTGTGCTGCGTAATTCCTGCCTGCTCAGCTGCTTGATTATTGCCAGCTGAGCAGCATGATTCCTCACAGCTGAGTTCCATGATTATTGCCTGCTGACTGTTTGATTCGTGCCTACTCAGCTCTTTGTTTATTGCCTCCAGAGGCACATGATCAGTGTATGATAGCAAACATGATCAGCGCATGATCAGTCACATGATCAGTGCCATTAAGTCACGTGATCACTACATGATAGTCATGTGATCAGTCCATGCTCAGTCACGGTATCAGTGCATGATCAGCCACGTGATCAGTGCATGATCAGCCACGTGATCAGTGCATGATAGCCAGTGATCAGTGCATGATCATCACGTGATCAGTGCATGATCAGCCACGTGATCAGTGCATGATAGCCACGTGATCAGTGCATGATCAGTCACGTGATCAGTGCATGATCAGTCACGTGATCAGTGCATGATCAGCCACGTGATAGTGCATGATCAGCCACGTGATCAGTGCATGATCAGCCACGTGATCAGTGCATGATAGCCACGTGATCAGTGCATGATCAGTCACGTGATCAGTGCATGATCAGTCACGTGATCAGTGCATGATAGCCACGTGATCAGTGCATGATCAGTCACGTGATCAGTGCATGATCAGCCACGTGATCAGTGCATGATAGCCACGTGATCAGTGCATGATCAGTCACGTGATCAGTGCATGATCAGCCACGTGATCAGTGCATGATCAGCCACGTGATCAGTGCATGATCAGTCACGTGATCAGTGCATGATCATCCACGTGATCAGTGCATGATCAGTCACGTGATCAGTGCATGATCAGACGTGATCAGTGCATGATCAGTCACGTGATCAGTGCATGATAGCCACGTGATCAGTGCATGATCAGTCACGTGATCAGTGCATGATCAGCCACGTGATCAGTGCATGATAGCCACGTGATCAGTGCATGATCAGTCACGTGATCAGTGCATGATCAGCCACGTGATCAGTGCATGATCAGTCACGTGATCAGTGCATGATCAGTCACGTGATCAGTGCATGATCAGCCACGTGATCAGTGCATGATCAGTACGTGATCAGTGCATGATCAGTCACGTGATCAGTGCATGATAGCTACGTGATCAGTGCATGATCAGCCACGTGATCAGTGCATGATAGCCACGTGATCAGTGCATGATCAGTCACGTGATCAGTGCATGATCAGTCACGTGATCAGTGCATGATCAGCCACGTGATCAGTGCATGATAGCCACGTGATCAGTGCATGATCAGTCACGTGATCAGTGCATGATCAGCCACGTGATCAGTGCATGATCAGTCACGTGATCAGTGCATGATCAATTACGTGATCAGTGCATGATCAGTCACGTGACCAGTACATGGTAGCTACGTGATCATTGCATGATCAGCCACGTGAGCAGTGCATGATAGCCACGTGATCAGTGCATGATCAGTTACGTGATCAGTGTATGATCAGCCACGTGATCAGTGCATGAGTGCCACGTGATCAGTGCATGATCAGTCACGTGACAGTGTGTGATCAGCCACGTGATCAGTGCATGATCAGCCACGTGATCAGTGCATGATAGCCACGTGATCAGTGCATGATCAGTTACGTGATCAGTGTATGATCAGCCACGTGATCAGTGCATGATCAGACACGTGATCAGTGCATGATCAGCCACGTGATCAGTGCATGATATCCACGTGATCAGTGCATGATCAGTCACGTGATCAGTGCATGATCAGTCACGTGATCAGTGCATGATCAGCCACGTGATCAGTGCATGATCAGTCACGTGATCAGTGCATGATAGCTACGTGATCAGTGCATGATCAGCCACGTGATCAGTGCATGATAGCCACGTGATCAGTGCATGATAGCCACTGATCAGTGCATGATCAGTCACGTGATCAGTGCATGATAGCCACGTGATCAGTGCATGATCAGTCACGTGATCAGTGCATGATCAGCCACGTGATCAGTGCATGATCAGTCACGTGATCAGTGCATGATCAGCCACGTGATCAGTGCATGATCAGCCACGTGATCAGTGCATGATCAGCCACGTGATCAGTGCATGATAGCCATGATCAGTGCATGATCATCACGTGATCAGTGCATGATCAGCCACGTGATCAGTGCATGATCAGCCACGTGATCAGTGCATGATCAGTCACGTGATCAGTGCATGATCAGTCACGTGACAGTACATGGTAGCTACGTGATCAGTGCATGATCAGCCACGTGATCAGTGCATGATAGCCACGTGATCAGTGCATGATCAGTCACGTGATCAGTGCATGATCAGTCACGTGATCAGTGCATGATCAGGCACGTGATCAGTGCATGATCAGCCACGTGATCAGTGCATGATAGCCACGTGATCAGTGCATGATCAGTCACGTGATCAGTGCATGATCAGTCACGTGATCAGTGCATGATCAGCCACGTGATCAGTGCATGATCAGCCACGTGATCAGTGCATGATCAATTACGTGATCAGTGCATGATCAGTCACGTGACCAGTGCATGGTAGCTACGTGATCAGTGCATGATCAGCCACGTGATCAGTGCATGATAGCCACGTGATCAGTGCATGATCAGTCACGTGATCAGTGCATGATCAGTCACGTGATCAGTGCATGATCAGTCACGTGATCAGTGCATGATCAATTACGTGATCAGTGCATGATCAGTCACGTGATCAGTGCATGGTAGCTACGTGATCAGTGCATGATCAGCCACGTGATCAGTGCATGATAGCCACGTGATCAGTGCATGATCAGTCACGTGATCAGTGCATGATCATCCACGTGATCAGTGCATGATCAGTCACGTGATCAGTGCATGATATAGACGTGATCAGTGCATGATCAGCCACGTGATCAGTGCATGATCAGTCACGTGATCAGTGCATGATCAGTCACGTGATCAGTGCATGATCAGCCACGTGATCAGTGCATGATAGCCACGTGATCAGTGCATGATCAGTCACGTGATCAGTGCATGATCAGTCACGTGATCAGTGCATGATCAGCCACGTGATCAGTGCATGATCAGCCACGTGATCAGTGCATGATCAGCCACGTGATCAGTGCATGATCAGTCACGTGATCAGTGCATGATAGCCACGTGATCAGTGCATGATCAGCCACGTGATCAGTGCATGATCAGCCACGTGATCAGTGCATGATCAGCCACGTGATCAGTGTATGATCAGCCACGTGATCAGTGCATGATCAGTCACGTGATCAGTGCATGATCAGTCACGTGATCAGTGTATGATCAGCCACGTGAACAGTGCATGCTCAGTCACGTGATCAGGGCCTGCTGAGCTGCGTGATTACTGTCTGCTCATCTGCTTGACAATTGCCAGCTGAGCTGCACGATTCCTGCCTGTCATCTGCTTGACAATTGCCAGCTGTGCTGCGTAATTCCTGCCTGCTCAGCTGCTTGATTATTGCCAGCTGAGCAGCATGATTCCTCACAGCTGAGTTCCATGATTATTGCCTGCTGACTGTTTGATTCGTGCCTACTCAGCTCTTTGTTTATTGCCTCCAGAGGCACATGATCAGTGTATGATAGCAAACATGATCAGCGCATGATCAGTCACATGATCAGCGCCATTAAGTCACGTGATCACTACATGATAGTCATGTGATCAGTCCATGCTCAGTCACGGTATCAGTGCATGATCAGCCACGTGATCAGTGCATGATCTGTCACATGATTAGTGTATGATCATCCACGTGATCAGTGCATGGGCAGTCATGTGATCAGTGCATGATATAGACGTGATCAGTGCATGATCAGTCTCGTGATCAGTGCATGATAGCCACGTGATCAGTGCATGATCAGTCACCTGATGGGTGTATGATCATTCACGTGACCTGTACATGGTAGCTACATGATCATTGCATGATCAGCCACGTGAGTAGTGCATGATAGCCACGTGATCACTGCATGATCAGTCACGTGATCAGTGCATGATCAGTCACGTGATCAGTGCATGATCAGTCACGTGATCAGTGCATGATCAGCCACGTGATCAGTGCATGATCAGTCACGTGATCAGTGCATGATAGCCACGTGATCAGTGCATGATCAGCCACGTGATCAGTGCATGATAGCCACGTGATCAGTGCATGATCAGCCACGTGATCAGTGCATGATCAGCCACGTGATCAGTGCATGATCAGTCACGTGATCAGTGCATGATCAGCCACGTGATCAGTGCATGATCAGTCACGTGATCAGTGCATGATCAGACGTGATCAGTGCATGATCAGTCACGTGATCAGTGCATGATAGCCACGTGATCAGTGCATGATCAGCCACGTGATCAGTGCATGATCAGTCACGTGATCAGTGCATGATAGCTACGTGATCAGTGCATGATCAGCCACGTGATCAGTGCATGATAGCCACGTGATCAGTGCATGATCAGCCACGTGATCAGTGCATGATCAGTCACGTGATCAGTGCATGATCAGCCACGTGATCAGTGCATGATCAATTGCATGATCAGTGCATGATCAGTCACGTGATCAGTGCATGATAGCCACGTGATCAGTGCATGATCAGCCACGTGATCAGTGCATGATAGCCACGTGATCAGTGCATGATCAGTCACGTGATCAGTGCATGATCAGTCACGTGATCAGTGCATGATCAGCCACGTGATCAGTGCATGATCAATTGCATGATCAGTGCATGATCAGTCACGTGATCAGTGCATGATAGCTGCGTGATCAGTGCATGATCAGCCACGTGATCAGTGCATGATCAGTCACGTGATCAGTGCATGATCAGTCACGTGATCAGTGCATGATCAGCCACGTGATCAGTGCATGATCAGTCACGTGATCAGTGCATGATAGCCACGTGATCAGTGCATGATAGCCACGTGATCAGTGCATGATCAGTCACGTGATCAGTGCATGATCAGTCACGTGATCAGTGCATGATCAGCCACGTGATCAGTGCATGATCAGCCACGTGATCAGTGCATGATCAATTGATCAGTGCATGATCAGTCACGTGATCAGTGCATGATAGCTGCGTGATCAGTGCATGATCAGCCACGTGATCAGTGCATGATAGCCACGTGATCAGTGCATGATCAGTCACGTGATCAGTGCATGATCAGTCACGTGATCAGTGCATGATCAGCCACGTGATCAGTGCATGATCAGTACGTGATCAGTGCATGATCAGTCACGTGATCAGTGCATGGTAGCTACGTGATCAGTGCATGATCAGCCACGTGATCAGTGCATGATAGCCACGTGATCAGTGCATGATCAGTCACGTGATCAGTGCATGATCAGTCACGTGATCAGTGCATGATCAGCCACGTGATCAGTGCATGATAGCCACGTGATCAGTGCATGATCAGTCACGTGATCAGTGCATGATCAGCCACGTGATCAGTGCATGATCAGTCACGTGATCAGTGCATGATCAATTACGTGATCAGTGCATGATCAGTCACGTGACCAGTACATGGTAGCTACGTGATCATTGCATGATCAGCCACGTGAGCAGTGCATGATAGCCACGTGATCAGTGCATGATCAGTCACGTGATCAGTGCATGATCAGCCACGTGATCAGTGCATGAGTGCCACGTGATCAGTGCATGATCAGTCACGTGACAGTGTGTGATCAGCCACGTGATCAGTGCATGATCAGCCACGTGATCAGTGCATGATAGCCACGTGATCAGTGCATGATCAGTTACGTGATCAGTGCATGATCAGCCACGTGATCAGTGCATGATCAGACACGTGATCAGTGCATGATCAGCCACGTGATCAGTGCATGATAGCCACGTGATCAGTGCATGATCAGTCACGTGATCAGTGCATGATCAGTCACGTGATCAGTGCATGATCAGCCACGTGATCAGTGCATGATCAGTCACGTGATCAGTGCATGATAGCCACGTGATCAGTGCATGATCAGCCACGTGATCAGTGCATGATAGCCACGTGATCAGTGCATGATCAGCCACGTGATCAGTGCATGATCAGTCACGTGATCAGTGCATGATAGCCACGTGATCAGTGCATGATCAGTCACGTGATCAGTGCATGATCAGCCACGTGATCAGTGCATGATCAGTCACGTGATCAGTGCATGATCAGCCACGTGATCAGTGCATGATCAGCCACGTGATCAGTGCATGATCAGCCACGTGATCAGTGCATGATAGCCACGTGATCAGTGCATGATCATCACGTGATCAGTGCATGATCAGCCACGTGATCAGTGCATGATCAGCCACGTGATCAGTGCATGATCAGTCACGTGATCAGTGCATGATCAGTCACGTGACAGTACATGGTAGCTACGTGATCAGTGCATGATCAGCCACGTGATCAGTGCATGATAGCCACGTGATCAGTGCATGATCAGTCACGTGATCAGTGCATGATCAGTCACGTGATCAGTGCATGATCAGGCACGTGATCAGTGCATGATCAGCCACGTGATCAGTGCATGATAGCCACGTGATCAGTGCATGATCAGTCACGTGATCAGTGCATGATCAGTCACGTGATCAGTGCATGATCAGCCACGTGATCAGTGCATGATCAGCCACGTGATCAGTGCATGATCAATCACGTGATCAGTGCATGATCAGTCACGTGACCAGTACATGGTAGCTACGTGATCAGTGCATGATCAGCCACGTGATCAGTGCATGATAGCCACGTGATCAGTGCATGATCAGTCACGTGATCAGTGCATGATCAGTCACGTGATCAGTGCATGATCAGTCACGTGATCAGTGCATGATCAATTACGTGATCAGTGCATGATCAGTCACGTGATCAGTGCATGATAGCTACGTGATCAGTGCATGATCAGCCACGTGATCAGTGCATGATAGCCACGTGATCAGTGCATGATCAGTCACGTGATCAGTGCATGATCATCCACGTGATCAGTGCATGATCAGTCACGTGATCAGTGCATGATATAGACGTGATCAGTGCATGATCAGCCACGTGATCAGTGCATGATCAGTCACGTGATCAGTGCATGATCAGTCACGTGATCAGTGCATGATCAGCCACGTGATCAGTGCATGATAGCCACGTGATCAGTGCATGATCAGTCACGTGATCAGTGCATGATCAGTCACGTGATCAGTGCATGATCAGCCACGTGATCAGTGCATGATCAGCCACGTGATCAGTGCATGATCAGCCACGTGATCAGTGCATGATCAGTCACGTGATCAGTGCATGATAGCCACGTGATCAGTGCATGATCAGCCACGTGATCAGTGCATGATCAGCCACGTGATCAGTGCATGATCAGCCACGTGATCAGTGCATGATCAGCCACGTGATCAGTGCATGATCAGTCACGTGATCAGTGCATGATCAGTCACGTGATCAGTGTATGATCAGCCACGTGAACAGTGCATGCTCAGTCACGTGATCAGGGCCTGCTGAGCTGCGTGATTACTGTCTGCTCATCTGCTTGACAATTGCCAGCTGAGCTGCACGATTCCTGCCTGTCATCTGCTTGACAATTGCCAGCTGTGCTGCGTAATTCCTGCCTGCTCAGCTGCTTGATTATTGCCAGCTGAGCAGCATGATTCCTCACAGCTGAGTTCCATGATTATTGCCTGCTGACTGATTCGTGCCTACTCAGCTCTTTGTTCATTGCCTCCAGAGGCACATGATCAGTGTATGATAGCAAACATGATCAGCACATGATCAGTCACATGATCAGTGCATGATAAGCCACGTGATCAGTGCATGATCAGTCACGTGATCAGTGCATGATCAGTCACGTGATCAGTGCATGATCAGTCACGTGATCAGTGCATGATCAGTCACGTGATCAGTGCATGATCAGCCACGTGATCAGTGCATGATCAGCCACGTGATCAGTGCATGATCAGTCACGTGATCAGTGCATGATCAGTCACGTGATCAGTGCATGGTAGCTACGTGATCATTGCATGATCAGCCACGTGATCAGTGCATGATAGCCACGTGATCAGTGCATGATCAGTCACGTGATCAGTGCATGATCAGTCACGTGATCAGTGCATGATCAGTCACGTGATCAGTGCATGATCAGTCACGTGATCAGTGCATGATCAGTCACGTGATCAGTGCATGGTAGCTACGTGATCAGTGCATGATCAGCCACGTGATCAGTGCATGATAGCCACGTGATCAGTGCATGATCAGTCACGTGATCAGTGCATGATCATCCACGTGATCAGTGCATGATCAGTCACGTGATCAGTGCATGATATAGACGTGATCAGTGCATGATCAGCCACGTGATCAGTGCATGATCAGCCACGTGATCAGTGCATGATCAGTCACGTGATCAGTGCATGATCAGCCACGTGATCAGTGCATGATAGCCACGTGATCAGTGCATGATCAGTCACGTGATCAGTGCATGATCAGTCACGTGATCAGTGCATGATCAGCCACGTGATCAGTGCATGATCAGCCACGTGATCAGTGCATGATCAGCCACGTGATCAGTGCATGATCAGTCACGTGATCAGTGCATGATAGCCACGTGATCAGTGCATGATCAGCCACGTGATCAGTGCATGATCAGCCACGTGATCAGTGCATGATCAGCCACGTGATCAGTGCATGATCAGCCACGTGATCAGTGCATGATCAGTCACGTGATCAGTGCATGATCAGTCACGTGATCAGTGTATGATCAGCCACGTGAACAGTGCATGCTCAGTCACGTGATCAGGGCCTGCTGAGCTGCGTGATTACTGTCTGCTCATCTGCTTGACAATTGCCAGCTGAGCTGCACGATTCCTGCCTGTCATCTGCTTGACAATTGCCAGCTGTGCTGCGTAATTCCTGCCTGCTCAGCTGCTTGATTATTGCCAGCTGAGCAGCATGATTCCTCACAGCTGAGTTCCATGATTATTGCCTGCTGACTGTTTGATTCGTGCCTACTCAGCTCTTTGTTTATTGCCTCCAGAGGCACATGATCAGTGTATGATAGCAAACATGATCAGCGCATGATCAGTCACATGATCAGCGCCATTAAGTCACGTGATCACTACATGATAGTCATGTGATCAGTCCATGCTCAGTCACGGTATCAGTGCATGATCAGCCACGTGATCAGTGCATGATCTGTCACATGATTAGTGTATGATCATCCACGTGATCAGTGCATGGGCAGTCATGTGATCAGTGCATGATATAGACGTGATCAGTGCATGATCAGTCACGTGATCAGTGCATGATAGCCACGTGATCAGTGCATGATCAGTCACCTGATGGGTGTATGATCATTCACGTGACCTGTACATGGTAGCTACATGATCATTGCATGATCAGCCACGTGAGTAGTGCATGATAGCCACGTGATCAGTGCATGATCAGTCACGTGATCAGTGCATGATCAGTCACGTGATCAGTGCATGATCAGTCACGTGATCAGTGCATGATCAGCCACGTGATCAGTGCATGATCAGTCACGTGATCAGTGCATGATAGCACGTGATCAGTGCATGATCAGCCACGTGATCAGTGCATGATAGCCACGTGATCAGTGCATGATCAGCCACGTGATCAGTGCATGATCAGTCACGTGATCAGTGCATGATCAGCCACGTGATCAGTGCATGATCAGTCACGTGATCAGTGCATGATAGCCGTGATCAGTGCATGATCAGCCACGTGATCAGTGCATGATAGCCACGTGATCAGTGCATGATCAGTCACGTGATCAGTGCATGATCAGCCACGTGATCAGTGCATGATATCAGTGCATGATAGCCACGTGATCAGTGCATGATCAGTCACGTGATCAGTGCATGATCAGCCACGTGATCAGTGCATGATCAGCCACGTGATCAGTGCATGATCAGTCCCGTGATCAGTGCATGATCAGCCACGTGATCAGTGCATGATCAGTCACGTGATCAGTGCATGATAGCTACGTGATCAGTGCATGATCAGCCACGTGATCAGTGCATGATAGCCACGTGATCAGTGCATGATCAGTCACGTGATCAGTGCATGATCAGCCACGTGATCAGTGCATGATATCAGTGCATGATCAGCCACGTGATCAGTGCATGATCAGTCACGTGATCAGTGCATGATAGCCACGTGATCAGTGCATGATCAGCCACGTGATCAGTGCATGATCAGTCACGTGATCAGTGCATGATCAGCCACGTGATCAGTGCATGATATCCACGTGATCAGTGCATGATAGCCACGTGATCAGTGCATGATCAGTCACGTGATCAGTGCATGATCAGTCACGTGATAGTGTTGATCAGCCACGTGATCAGTGCATGATGCCACGTGATCAGTGCATGATCAATTACGTGATCAGTGCATGATCAGTCACGTGACCAGTGCATGATAGCTACGTGATCAGTGCATGATCAGCCACGTGATCAGTGCATGATAGCCACGTGATCAGTGCATGATCAGTCACATGATCAGTGCATGATCAGCCACGTGATCAGTGCATGATAGCCACGTGATCAGTGCATGATCAGTCACGTGATCAGTGCATGATCAGCCACGTGATCAGTGCATGATGCCACGTGATCAGTGCATGATCAGTCACGTGATCAGTGCATGATCATCCACGTGATCAGTGCATGATCAGCCACGTGATCAGTGCATGATAGCCACGTGATCAGTGCATGATCAGTCACGTGATCAGTGCATGATCAGCCACGTGATCAGTGCATGATCAGTCACGTGATCAGTGCATGATCAGCCACGTGATCAGTGCATGATAGCCACGTGATCAGTGCATGATCAGTCACGTGATCAGTGCATGATCAGCCACGTGATCAGTGCATGATCAGTCACGTGATCAGTGCATGATAGCCACGTGATCAGTGCATGATCAGCCACGTGATCAGTGCATGATAGCCACGTGATCAGTGCATGATCAGTCACGTGATCATGTGTGATCAGCCACGTGATCAGTGCATGATATCCACGTGATCAGTGCATGATAGCCACGTGATCAGTGCATGATCAGTCACGTGATCAGTGCATGATCAGTCACGTGATCGTGCATGATCAGCCACGTGATCAGTGCATGATCAGCCACGTGATCAGTGCATGATCAATTACGTGATCAGTGCATGATCAGTCACGTGACCAGTACATGGTTGCTACGTGATCATTGCATGATCAGCCACGTGAGCAGTGCATGATAGCCACGTGATCAGTGCATGATCAGTCACGTGATCAGTGCATGATCAGTCACGTGATCAGTGCATGATCATTTACGTGATCAGTGCATGATCAGTCACGTGACCAGTGCATGATAGCCACGTGATCAGTGCATGATCAGCCACGTGATCAGTGCATGATAGCCACGTGATCAGTGCATGATCAGTTACGTGAGCAGTGTATGATCAGCCACGTGATCAGTGCATGGTCAGACACGTGAACAGTGTATGATCAGCCACGTGATCAGTGCATGATATCCAAGTGATCAGTGCATGATCAATCACGTGATCAGTGTATGATCAGCCACGTGAACAGTGCATGCTCAGTCACGTGATCAGGGCCTGCTGAGCTGCGTGATTACTGTCTGCTCATCTGCTTGACAATTGCCAGCTGAGCTGCACGATTCCTGCCTGTCATCTGCTTGACAATTGCCAGCTGTGCTGCGTAATTCCTGCCTGCTCAGCTGCTTGATTATTGCCAGCTGAGCAGCATGATTCCTCACAGCTGAGTTCCATGATTATTGCCTGCTGACTGTTTGATTCGTGCCTACTCAGCTCTTTGTTTATTGCCTCCAGAGGCACATGATCAGTGTATGATAGCAAACATGATCAGCGCATGATCAGTCACATGATCAGCGCCATTAAGTCACGTGATCACTACATGATAGTCATGTGATCAGTCCATGCTCAGTCACGGTATCAGTGCATGATCAGCCACGTGATCAGTGCATGATCTGTCACATGATTAGTGTATGATCATCCACGTGATCAGTGCATGGGCAGTCATGTGATCAGTGCATGATATAGACGTGATCAGTGCATGATCAGTCTCGTGATCAGTGCATGATAGCCACGTGATCAGTGCATGATCAGTCACCTGATGGGTGTATGATCATTCACGTGACCTGTACATGGTAGCTACATGATCATTGCATGATCAGCCACGTGAGTAGTGCATGATAGCCACGTGATCAGTGCATGATCAGTCACGTGATCAGTGCATGATCAGTCATGTGACCAGTACATGGTAGCTGCGTGATCATGCATGATCAGCCACGTGAGCAGTGCATGATAGCCACGTGATCAGTGCATGATCAGTCACGTGATCAGTGCATGATCAGTCACGTGATCAGTGCATGATCAGCCACGTGATCAGTGCATGATCAGTCACGTGATCAGTGCATGATCAGCCACGTGATCAGTGCATGATAGCCACGTGATCAGTGCATGATCAGTCACGTGATCAGTGCATGATCAGTCACGTGATCAGTGCATGATCAGCCACGTGATCAGTGCATGATCAGCCACGTGATCAGTGCATGATCAGCCACGTGATCAGTGCATGATAGCCACGTGATCAGTGCATGATCAGTCACGTGATCAGTGCATGATAGCCACGTGATCAGTGCATGATCAGTCACGTGATCAGTGCATGATCAGTCACGTGATCAGTGCATGATAGCTACGTGATCAGTGCATGATCAGCCACGTGATCAGTGCATGATAGCCACGTGATCAGTGCATGATCAGCCACGTGATCAGTGCATGATCAGTCATGTATCAGTGCATGATAGCCACGTGATCAGTGCATGATCAGTCACGTGATCAGTGTATGATCAGCCACGTGATCAGTGCATGATCAGTCACGTGATCAGTGCATGATCAGTCACGTGATCAGTGTATGATCAGCCACGTGAACAGTGCATGCTCAGTCACGTGATCAGGGCCTGCTGAGCTGCGTGATTACTGTCTGCTCATCTGCTTGACAATTGCCAGCTGAGCTGCACGATTCCTGCCTGTCATCTGCTTGACAATTGCCAGCTGTGCTGCGTAATTCCTGCCTGCTCAGCTGCTTGATTATTGCCAGCTGAGCAGCATGATTCCTCAGAGCTGAGTTCCATGATTATTGCCTGCTGACTGATTCGTGCCTACTCAGCTCTTTGTTCATTGCCTCCAGAGGCACATGATCAGTGTATGATACCAAACATGATCAGTGCATGATCAGTCACATGATCAGTGCATGATAAGCCACGTGATCAGTGCATGATCAGTCATGTGATCAGTGCATGATCAGTCATGTGATCAGTGCATGATAGCCACGTGATCAGTGCATGATCAGCCACGTGATCAGTGCATGATAGCCACGTGATCAGTGCATGATCAGTCACGTGATCAGTGCATGATCAGTCACGTGATCAGTGCATGATCAGTTACGTGATCAGTGCATGATCAGTCACGTGATCAGTGCATGATAGCTACGTGATCAGTGCATGATCAGCCACGTGATCAGTGCATGATAGCCACGTGATCAGTGCATGATCAGCCACGTGATCAGTGCATGATCAGTCACGTGATCAGTGCATGATCAGCCACGTGATCAGTGCATGATCAGTCACGTGATCAGTGCATGATCAGTCACGTGATCAGTGCATGATCAGCCACGTGATCAGTGCATGATCAGTCACGTGATCAGTGCATGATAGCCACGTGATCAGTGCATGATCAGCCACGTGATCAGTGCATGATAGCCACGTGATCAGTGCATGATCAGCCACGTGATCAGTGCATGATCAGTCACGTGATCAGTGCATGATCAGCCACGTGATCAGTGCATGATCAGTCACGTGATCAGTGCATGATAGCCACGTGATCAGTGCATGATCAGCCACGTGATCAGTGCATGATCAGCCACGTGATCAGTGCATGATCAGCCACGTGATCAGTGCATGATCAGTCACGTGATCAGTGCATGATAGCCACGTGATCAGTGCATGATCAGTCACGTGATCAGTGCATGATCAGCCACGTGATCAGTGCATGATATCAGTGCATGATAGCCACGTGATCAGTGCATGATCAGTCACGTGACCAGTATATGGTAGCTCCGTGATCATTCCATGATCAGCCACGTGATCAGTGCATGATAGCCACGTGATGTGTGCATGATCAGTTACGTGAGCAGAGTATGATCAGCCACGTGATCAGTGCATGAGTGCCACGTGATCAGTGCATGATATGTCACGTGACAGGTGTGTGATCAGCCACGTGAACAGTGCATGTTCAGCCACGTGATCAGTGCATGATAGCCACGTGATCAGTGCATGATCAGTTACGTGAGCAGTGTATGATCAGCCACGTGATCAGTGCATGGTCAGACACGTGAACAGTGTATGATCAGCCACGTGATCAGTGCATGATATCCAAGTGATCAGTGCATGATCAATCACGTGATCAGTGTATGATCAGCCACGTGAACAGTGCATGCTCAGTCACGTGATCAGGGCCTGCTGAGCTGCGTGATTACTGTCTGCTCATCTGCTTGACAATTGCCAGCTGAGCTGCACGATTCCTGCCTGTCATCTGCTTGACAATTGCCAGCTGTGCTGCGTAATTCCTGCCTGCTCAGCTGCTTGATTATTGCCAGCTGAGCAGCATGATTCCTCACAGCTGAGTTCCATGATTATTGCCTGCTGACTGTTTGATTCGTGCCTACTCAGCTCTTTGTTTATTGCCTCCAGAGGCACATGATCAGTGTATGATAGCAAACATGATCAGCGCATGATCAGTCACATGATCAGCGCCATTAAGTCACGTGATCACTACATGATAGTCATGTGATCAGTCCATGCTCAGTCACGGTATCAGTGCATGATCAGCCACGTGATCAGTGCATGATCTGTCACATGATTAGTGTATGATCATCCACGTGATCAGTGCATGGGCAGTCATGTGATCAGTGCATGATATAGACGTGATCAGTGCATGATCAGTCTCGTGATCAGTGCATGATAGCCACGTGATCAGTGCATGATCAGTCACCTGATGGGTGTATGATCATTCACGTGACCTGTACATGGTAGCTACATGATCATTGCATGATCAGCCACGTGAGTAGTGCATGATAGCCACGTGATCACTGCATGATCAGTCACGTGATCAGTGCATGATCAGTCATGTGACCAGTACATGGTAGCTGCGTGATCATTGCATGATCAGCCACGTGATCAGTGCATGATAGCCACGTGATCAGTGCATGATCAGACACGTGATCAGTGCATGATCAGTCACGTGATCAGTGCATGATCAGCCACGTGATCAGTGCATGATCAGGCACGTGATCAGTGCATGTCAGCCACGTGATCAGTGCATGATAGCCACGTGATCAGTGCATGATCAGTCACGTGATCAGTGCATGATCAGCCACGTGATCAGTGCATGATCAGCCACGTGATCAGTGCATGATCAATTACGTGATCAGTGCATGATCAGTCACGTGACCAGTACATGGTAGCTACGTGATCATTGCATGATCAGCCACGTGATCAGTGCATGATAGCCACGTGATCAGTGCATGATCAGCCACGTGATCAGTGCATGATCAGTCACGTGATCAGTGCATGATCAGTCACGTGATCAGTGCATGATCAGCCACGTGATCAGTGCATGTCAGTCATGTATCAGTGCATGATAGCCACGTGATCAGTGCATGATCAGTCCCGTGATCAGTGCATGATCAGCCACGTGATCAGTGCATGATCAGCCACGTGATCAGTGCATGATCAGTCACGTGATCAGTGCATGATCAGTCACGTGATCAGTGTATGATCAGCCACGTGAACAGTGCATGCTCAGTCACGTGATCAGGGCCTGCTGAGCTGCGTGATTACTGTCTGCTCATCTGCTTGACAATTGCCAGCTGAGCTGCACGATTCCTGCCTGTCATCTGCTTGACAATTGCCAGCTGTGCTGCGTAATTCCTGCCTGCTCAGCTGCTTGATTATTGCCAGCTGAGCAGCATGATTCCTCACAGCTGAGTTCCATGATTATTGCCTGCTGACTGATTCGTGCCTACTCAGCTCTTTGTTCATTGCCTCCAGAGGCACATGATCAGTGTATGATAGCAAACATGATCAGCGCATGATCAGTCACATGATCAGTGCATGATAAGCCACGTGATCAGTGCATGATCAGTCATGTGATCAGTGCATGATCAGTCATGTGATCAGTGCATGATAGCCACGTGATCAGTGCATGATCAGCCACGTGATCAGTGCATGATAGCCACGTGATCAGTGCATGATCAGTCACGTGATCAGTGCATGATCAGTCACGTGATCAGTGCATGATCAGTCACGTGATCAGTGCATGATCAGTCACGTGATCAGTGCATGATAGCTACGTGATCAGTGCATGATCAGCCACGTGATCAGTGCATGATAGCCACGTGATCAGTGCATGATCAGCCACGTGATCAGTGCATGATCAGTCACGTGATCAGTGCATGATCAGCCACGTGATCAGTGCATGATCAGTCACGTGATCAGTGCATGGTAGCTACGTGATCAGTGCATGATCAGCCACGTGATCAGTGCATGATAGCCACGTGATCAGTGCATGATCAGTCACGTGATCAGTGTGATCAGCCACGTGATCAGTGCATGATATCAGTGCATGATAGCCACGTGATCAGTGCATGATCAGTCACGTGATCAGTGCATGATCAGTCACGTGATCAGTGCATGATCAGCCACGTGATCAGTGCATGATCAGCCACGTGATCAGTGCATGATCAGCCACGTGATCAGTGCATGATAGCCACGTGATCAGTGCATGATCAGTCACGTGATCAGTGCATGATCAGCCACGTGATCAGTGCATGATATCAGTGCATGATCAGCCACGTGATCAGTGCATGATCAGTCACGTGATCAGTGCATGATAGCTACGTGATCAGTGCATGATCAGCCACGTGATCAGTGCATGATAGCCACGTGATCAGTGCATGATCAGTCACGTGATCATGTGTGATCAGCCACGTGATCAGTGCATGATATCCACGTGATCAGTGCATGATAGCCACGTGATCAGTGCATGATCAGTCACGTGATCAGTGCATGATCAGTCACGTGATAGTGTGTGATCAGCCACGTGATCAGTGCATGATGCCACGTGATCAGTGCATGATCAATTACGTGATCAGTGCATGATCAGTCACGTGACCAGTACATGGTTGCTACGTGATCGTGCATGATCAGCCACGTGATCAGTGCATGATAGCCACGTGATCAGTGCATGATCAGTCACGTGATCAGTGCATGATCAGTCACGTGATCAGTGCATGATCATTTACGTGATCATGCATGATCAGTCACGTGACCAGTATATGGTAGCTACGTGATCATTGCATGATCAGCCACGTGATCAGTGCATGATAGCCACGTGATCAGTGCATGATCAGTTACGTGATCAGTGTATGATCAGCCACGTGATCAGTGCATGAGTGCCACGTGATCAGTGCATGATATGTCACGTGACAGTGTGTGATCAGCCACGTGATCAGTGCATGATCAGCCACGTGATCAGTGCATGATAGCCACGTGATCAGTGCATGATCAGTCACGTGATCAGTGCATGATCAGCCACGTGATCAGTGCATGATCAGACACGTGATCAGTGCATGATCAGCCACGTGATCAGTGCATGATATCCACGTGATCAGTGCATGATCATCACGTGATCAGTGCATGATCAGCCACGTGATCAGTGCATGATCAGCCACGTGATCAGTGCATGATCAGCCACGTGATCAGTGCATGATCAGTCACGTGATCAGTGCATGATCAGTCACGTGATCAGTGCATGATCATTCGTGATCAGTGCATGATCAGTCACGTGATCAGTGCATGATAGCTACGTGATCATTGCATGATAGCCACGTGATCAGTGCATGATCAGTCACGTGATCAGTGCATGATCAGCCACGTGATCAGTGCATGAGTGCCACGTGATCAGTGCATGATAGTCACGTGATCAGTGCATGATCAGCCACGTGATCAGTGCATGATCAGCCACGTGATCAGTGCATGATAGCCACGTGATCAGTGCATGATCAGTCACGTGATCAGTGCATGATCAGCCACGTGATCAGTGCATGATCAGACACGTGATCAGTGCATGATCAGCCACGTGATCAGTGCATGATATCCACGTGATCAGTGCATGATCAGTCACGTGATCAGTGCATGATCAGCCACGTGATCAGTGCATGATCAGTCACGTGATCAGTGCATGATCAGTCACGTGACCAGTACATGGTTGCTACGTGATCATTGCATGATCAGCCACGTGAGCAGTGCATGATAGCCACGTGATCAGTGCATGATCAGTCACGTGATCAGTGCATGATCAGTCACGTGATCAGTGCATGATCATTTACGTGATCAGTGCATGATCAGTCACGTGACCAGTGCATGGTAGCTACGTGATCATTGCATGACAGCCACGTGATCAGTGCATGATAGCCACGTGATCAGTGCATGATCAGTCACGTGATCAGTGTATGATCAGCCACGTGATCAGTGCATGATAGCCACGTGATCAGTGCATGATCAGTCACGTGATCAGTGCATGATCAGCCACGTGATCAGTGCATGATCAGCCACGTGATCAGTGCATGATCATCACGTGATCAGTGCATGATCAGTCACGTGATCAGTGCATGGTAGCTACGTGATCAGTGCATGATCAGCCACGTGATCAGTGCATGATAGCCACGTGATCAGTGCATGATCAGCCACGTGATCAGTGCATGATCAGTCACGTGATCAGTGCATGATCAGTCACGTGATCAGTGCATGATCAGTCACGTGATCAGTGTATGATCAGCCACGTGAACAGTGCATGCTCAGTCACGTGATCAGGGCCTGCTGAGCTGCGTGATTACTGTCTGCTCATCTGCTTGACAATTGCCAGCTGAGCTGCACGATTCCTGCCTGTCATCTGCTTGACAATTGCCACCTGTGCTGCGTAATTCCTGCCTGCTCAGCTACTTGATTATTGCCAGCTGAGCAGCATGATTTCTCAGCTGAGTTCCATGATTATAGCCTGCTGACTGATTCGTGCCTACTCAGCTCTTTGTTCATTGCCTCCAGAGGCACATGATCAGTGTATGACACCAAACATGATCAGCACATGATCAGTCACGTGATCAGTGCATGATAAGCCACGTGATCAGTGCATGATCAGTTACGTGATCAGTGCATGATCAGTCACGTGATCAGTGCATGGTAGCCACGTGATCAGTGCATGATCAGCCACGTGATCAGTGCATGATAGCCACGTGATCAGTGCATGATCAGTCACGTGATCAGTGCATGATCAGTCACGTGATCAGTGCATGATCAGTTACGTGATCAGTGCATGATCAGTCACGTGATCAGTGCATGGTCAGCACGTGATCAGTGCATGATCAGCCACGTGATCAGTGCATGATAGCCACGTGATCAGTGCATGATCAGTCACGTGATCAGTGTATGATCAGCCACGTGAACAGTGCATGCTCAGTCACGTGATCAGGGCCTGCTGAGCTGCGTGATTACTGTCTGCTCATCTGCTTGACAATTGCCAGCTGAGCTGCACGATTCCTGCCTGTCATCTGCTTGACAATTGCCAGCTGTGCTGCGTAATTCCTGCCTGCTCAGCTGCTTGATTATTGCCAGCTGAGCAGCATGATTTCTCACAGCTGAGTTCCATGATTATTGCCTGCTGACTGATTCGTGCCTACTCAGCTCTTTGTTCATTGCCTCCAGAGGCACATGATCAGTGTATGATACCAAACATGATCAGTGCATGATCAGTCACATGATCAGTGCATGATAAGCCACGTGATCAGTGCATGATCAGTCATGTGATCAGTGCATGATCAGTCACGTGATCAGTGCATGGTAGCTGCGTGATCAGTGCATGATCAGCCACGTGATCAGTGCATGATAGCCACGTGATCAGTGCATGATCAGTCACGTGATCAGTGCATGATCAGTCACGTGATCAGTGCATGATCAGTCACGTGATCAGTGCATGATCAGTCACGTGATCAGTGCATGATCAGCCACGTGATCAGTGCATGATAGCCACGTGATCAGTGCATGATAGCCACGTGATCAGTGCATGATCAGTCACGTGATCGTGCATGATCAGCCACGTGATCAGTGCATGATAGCCACGTGATCAGTGCATGATCAGTCACGTGATCAGTGCATGATCAGTCACGTGATACGTGTGATCAGCCACGTGATCAGTGCATGATGAGCCACGTGATCAGTGCATGATCAATTACGTGATCAGTGCATGATCAGTCACGTGACAGTACATGATTGCCACGTGATCAGTGCATGATCAGCCACGTGATCAGTGCATGATAGCCACGTGATCAGTGCATGATCAGCCACGTGATCAGTGCATGATCAGCCACGTGATCAGTGCATGATCAGTCACGTGATCATGTGTGATCAGCCACGTGATCAGTGCATGATCAGCCACGTGATCAGTGCATGATCAATCACGTGATCAGTGCATGATCAGTCACGTGATCAGTGCATGATAGCTACGTGATCAGTGCATGATCAGCCACGTGATCAGTGCATGATAGCCACGTGATCAGTGCATGATATGTCACGTGACAGTGTGTGATCAGCCACGTGAACAGTGCATGTTCAGCCACGTGATCAGTGCATGATAGCCACGTGATCAGTGCATGATCAGTTACGTGAGCAGTGTATGATCAGCCACGTGATCAGTGCATGGTCAGACACGTGAACAGTGTATGATCAGCCACGTGATCAGTGCATGATATCCAAGTGATCAGTGCATGATCATCACGTGATCAGTGTATGATCAGCCACGTGAACAGTGCATGCTCAGTCACGTGATCAGGGCCTGCTGAGCTGCGTGATTACTGTCTGCTCATCTGCTTGACAATTGCCAGCTGAGCTGCACGATTCCTGCCTGTCATCTGCTTGACAATTGCCAGCTGTGCTGCGTAATTCCTGCCTGCTCAGCTGCTTGATTATTGCCAGCTGAGCAGCATGATTCCTCACACCTGAGTTCCATGATTATTGCCTGCTGACTGTTTGATTCGTGCCTACTCAGCTCTTTGTTTATTGCCTCCAGAGGCACATGATCAGTGTATGATAGCAAACATGATCAGCGCATGATCAGTCACATGATCAGCGCCATTAAGTCACGTGATCACTACATGATAGTCATGTGATCAGTCCATGCTCAGTCACGGTATCAGTGCATGATCAGCCACGTGATCAGTGCATGATCAGCCACGTGATCAGTGCATGATAGCCATGTGATCAGTGCATGATCAGTCACGTGATCAGTGCATGATCAGTCACGTGATCAGTGCATGATCAGCCACGTGATCAGTGCATGATCATCACCTGATGGGTGTATGATCAGTCACGTGACCAGTACATGGTAGCTACATGATCATTGCATGATCAGCCACGTGAGTAGTGCATGATAGCCACGTGATCAGTGCATGATCAGTCACGTGATCAGTGCATGATCAGTCACGTGATCAGTGCATGATCAGTTACGTGATCAGTGCATGATCAGTCACGTGATCAGTGCATGATAGCCACGTGATCAGTGCATGATCAGCCACGTGATCAGTGCATGATAGCCACGTGATCAGTGCATGATCAGTCACGTGATCAGTGCATGATCAGTCACGTGATCAGTGCATGATCAGCCACGTGATCAGTGCATGATCAGTCACGTGATCAGTGCATGATAGCTACGTGATCAGTGCATGATCAGCCACGTGATCAGTGCATGATAGCCACGTGATCAGTGCATGATCAGTCACGTGATCAGTGCATGATCAGCCACGTGATCAGTGCATGATCAGTCACGTGATCAGTGCATGAAGTCACGTGATCAGTGCATGATAGTCACGTGATCAGTGCATGATCAGTCACGTGATCAGTGCATGATCAGCCACGTGATCAGTGCATGATCAGTCACGTGATCAGTGCATGATCAGCCACGTGATCAGTGCATGATCAGTCACGTGATCAGTGCATGATATAGACGTGATCAGTGCATGATCAGTCACGTGATCAGTGCATGATAGCCACGTGATCAGTGCATGATCAGTCACGTGATCAGTGCATGATCAGTCACGTGACCAGTACATGGTAGCTACGTGATCAGTGCATGATCAGCCACGTGATCAGTGCATGATAGCCACGTGATCAGTGCATGATCAGTCACGTGATCAGTGCATGATCAGTCACGTGATCAGTGCATGATAGCTGCGTGATCATGCATGATCAGCCACGTGATCAGTGCATGATAGCCACGTGATCAGTGCATGATCAGTCACGTGATCAGTGCATGATCAGTCACGTGATCAGTGCATGATCAGCCACGTGATCAGTGCATGATCAGCCACGTGATCAGTGCATGATCAGTTACGTGATCAGTGCATGATCAGTCACGTGATCAGTGCATGGTAGCCACGTGATCAGTGCATGATCAGCCACGTGATCAGTGCATGATAGCCACGTGATCAGTGCATGATCAGCCACGTGATCAGTGCATGATCAGTCACGTGATCAGTGCATGATCAGTCACGTGATCAGTGCATGATCAGCCACGTGATCAGTGCATGATCAGCCACGTGATCAGTGCATGATCAGCCACGTGATCAGTGCATGATCAGTCCCGTGATCAGTGCATGATCAGCCACGTGATCAGTGCATGATCAGCCACGTGATCAGTGCATGCTCAGTCACGTGATCAGGGCCTGCTGAGCTGCGTGATTACTGTCTGCTCATCTGCTTGACAATTGCCAGCTGAGCTGCATGATTCCTGCCTGTCATCTGCTTGACAATTGCCAGCTGTGCTGCGTAATTCCTGCCTGCTCAGCTGCTTGATTATTGCCAGCTGAGCAGCATGATTCCTCACAGCTGAGTTCCATGATTATTGCCTGCTGACTGTTTGATTCGTGCCTACTCAGCTCTTTGTTTATTGCCTCCAGAGGCACATGATCAGTGTATGATAGCAAACATGATCAGCGCATGATCAGTCACATGATCAGTGCCATTAAGTCACGTGATCACTACATGATAGTCATGTGATCAGTCCATGCTCAGTCACGGTATCAGTGCATGATCAGCCACGTGATCAGTGCATGATCAGCCACGTGATCAGTGCATGATAGCCACGTGATCAGTGCATGATCAGTCACGTGATCAGTGCATGATCAGCCACGTGATCAGTGCATGATAGCCACGTGATCAGTGCATGATCAGTCACGTGATCAGTGCATGATCAGTCACGTGATCAGTGCATGATCAGCCACGTGATCAGTGCATGATCAGCCACGTGATCAGTGCATGATCAGTCACGTGATCAGTGCATGATCAGTCACGTGATCAGTGCATGATCAGTCACGTGATCAGTGCATGATCAGCCACGTGATCAGTGCATGATAGCCACGTGATCAGTGCATGATCAGTCACGTGATCAGTGCATGATCAGTCACGTGATCAGTGCATGATCAGCCACGTGATCAGTGCATGATCAGCCACGTGATCAGTGCATGATCAGTTACGTGATCAGTGCATGATCAGCCACGTGATCAGTGCATGATCAGTCACGTGATCAGTGCATGATCAGCCACGTGATCAGTGCATGATAGCCAGTGATCAGTGCATGATCAGTCACGTGATCAGTGTATGATCAGCCACGTGAACAGTGCATGCTCAGTCACGTGATCAGGGCCTGCTGAGCTGCGTGATTACTGTCTGCTCATCTGCTTGACAATTGCCAGCTGAGCTGCATGATTCCTGCCTGTCATCTGCTTGACAATTGCCAGCTGTGCTGCGTAATTCCTGCCTGCTCAGCTGCTTGATTATTGCCAGCTGAGCAGCATGATTCCTCACAGCTGAGTTCCATGATTATTGCCTGCTGACTGTTTGATTCGTGCCTACTCAGCTCTTTGTTTATTGCCTCCAGAGGCACATGATCAGTGTATGATAGCAAACATGATCAGCGCATGATCAGTCACATGATCAGCGCCATTAAGTCACGTGATCACTACATGATAGTCATGTGATCAGTCCATGCTCAGTCACGGTGTCAGTGCATGATCAGCCACGTGATCAGTGCATGATAGCCACGTGATCAGTGCATGATAGCCACGTGATCAGTGCATGATCAGCCACGTGATCAGTGCATGATAGCTACGTGATCAGTGCATGATCAGTCACGTGATCAGTGCATGATCAGTCACGTGATCAGTGCATGATCAGCCACGTGATCAGTGCATGATAGCCACGTGATCAGTGCATGATCAGTCACGTGATCAGTGCATGATCAGTCACGTGACCAGTACATGGTAGCTACGTGATCATTGCATGATCAGCCACGTGATCAGTGCATGATAGCCACGTGATCAGTGCATGATCAGTCACGTGATCAGTGCATGATCAGTCACGTGATCAGTGCATGATAGCCACGTGATCAGTGCATGATCAGTCACGTGATCAGTGCATGATCAGCCACGTGATCAGTGCATGATAGCCACGTGATCAGTGCATGATCAGTCACGTGATCAGTGCATGATCAGCCACGTGATCAGTGCATGATCAGCCACGTGATCAGTGCATGATCTGTCACGTGATTAGTGTATGATCATCCACGTGATCAGTGCATGATCAGTCACGTGATCAGTGCATGATCAGACGTGATCAGTGCATGATCAGTCACGTGATCAGTGCATGATAGCCACGTGATCAGTGCATGATCAGTCACGTGATGGGTGCATGATCATTCACGTGATCAGTGCATGGTAGCTACGTGATCAGTGCATGATCAGCCACGTGATCAGTGCATGATAGCCACGTGATCAGTGCATGATCAGCCACGTGATCAGTGCATGATCAGTCACGTGATCAGTGCATGATCAGCCACGTGATCAGTGCATGATCAATTGCGTGATCAGTGCATGATCAGTCACGTGATCAGTGCATGGTAGCTGCGTGATCAGTGCATGATCAGCCACGTGATCAGTGCATGATAGCCACGTGATCAGTGCATGATCAGTCACGTGATCAGTGCATGATCAGTCACGTGATCAGTGCATGATCAGCCACGTGATCAGTGCATGATCAGTACGTGATCAGTGCATGATCAGTCACGTGATCAGTGCATGGTAGCTACGTGATCAGTGCATGATCAGCCACGTGATCAGTGCATGATAGCCACGTGATCAGTGCATGATCAGTCACGTGATCAGTGCATGATAGTCACGTGATCAGTGCATGATCAGCCACGTGATCAGTGCATGATAGCCACGTGATCAGTGCATGATCAGTCACGTGATCATGTGTGATCAGCCACGTGATCAGTGCATGATCAGTCACGTGATCAGTGCATGATCAATTACGTGATCAGTGCATGATCAGTCACGTGACCAGTGCATGGTAGCTACGTGATCATTGCATGATCAGCCACGTGATCAGTGCATGATAGCCACGTGATCAGTGCATGATCAGTCACGTGATCAGTGTATGATCAGCCACGTGATCAGTGCATGAGTGCCACGTGATCAGTGCATGATCAGTCACGTGACAGTGTGTGATCAGCCACGTGATCAGTGCATGATCAGCCACGTGATCAGTGCATGATAGCCACGTGATCAGTGCATGATCAGTTACGTGATCAGTGCATGATCAGCCACGTGATCAGTGCATGATCAGACACGTGATCAGTGCATGATCAGCCACGTGATCAGTGCATGATATCCACGTGATCAGTGCATGATCAGTCACGTGATCAGTGCATGATCAGTCACGTGATCAGTGCATGATCAGCCACGTGATCAGTGCATGATCAGTCACGTGATCAGTGCATGGTAGCTACGTGATCAGTGCATGATCAGCCACGTGATCAGTGCATGATAGCCACGTGATCAGTGCATGATCAGCCACGTGATCAGTGCATGATAGCCACGTGATCAGTGCATGATCAGTCACGTGATCAGTGCATGATCAGTCACGTGATCAGTGCATGATCAGCCACGTGATCAGTGCATGATCAGCCACGTGATCAGTGCATGATCAGTCACGTGATCAGTGCATGATCAGTCACGTGATCAGTGCATGGTAGCTACGTGATCAGTGCATGATCAGCCACGTGATCAGTGCATGATAGCCACGTGATCAGTGCATGATCAGTCACGTGATCAGTGCATGATCAGTCACGTGATCAGTGCATGATCAGTCACGTGATCAGTGCATGATCAATCACGTGATCAGTGCATGATCAGTCACGTGATCAGTGCATGGTAGCTACGTGATCAGTGCATGATCAGCCACGTGATCAGTGCATGATAGCCACGTGATCAGTGCATGATCAGTCACGTGATCAGTGCATGATCATCCGGGTGATCAGTGCATGATCAGTCACGTGATCAGTGCATGATATACGTGATCAGTGCATGATCAGCCACGTGATCAGTGCATGATCAGCCACGTGATCAGTGCATGATCAGGCACGTGATCAGTGCATGTCCAGCCACGTGATCAGTGCATGATAGCCACGTGATCAGTGCATGATCAGTCACGTGATCAGTGCATGATCAGTTACGTGATCAGTGCATGATCAGCCACGTGATCAGTGCATGATCAGCCACGTGATCAGTGCATGATCAGTTACGTGATCAGTGCATGATCAGTCACGTGACCAGTACATGGTAGCTACGTGATCATTGCATGATCAGCCACGTGATCAGTGCATGATAGCCACGTGATCAGTGCATGATCAGCCACGTGATCAGTGCATGATCAGTCACGTGATCAGTGCATGATCAGTCACGTGATCAGTGCATGATCAGCCACGTGATCAGTGCATGTCAGTCATGTGTCAGTGCATGATAGCCCGTGATCAGTGCATGATCAGTCCCGTGATCAGTGCATGATCAGCCACGTGATCAGTGCATGATAGCTACGTGATCAGTGCATGATCAGTCACGTGATCAGTGCATGATCAGTCACGTGATCAGTGTGTGATCAGCCACGTGAACAGTGCATGCTCAGTCACGTGATCAGGGCCTGCTGAGCTGCGTGATTACTGTCTGCTCATCTGCTTGACAATTGCCAGCTGAGCTGCACGATTCCTGCCTGTCATCTGCTTGACAATTGCCAGCTGTGCTGCGTAATTCCTGCCTGCTCATCTGCTTGATTATTGCCAGCTGAGCAGCATGATTTCTCAGAGCTGAGTTCCATGATTTTAGCCTGCTGACTGATTCCTGCCTACTCAGCTCTTTGTTCATTGCCTCCAGAGGCACATGATCAGTGTATGACACCAAACATGATCAGCGCATGATCAGTCACATGATCAGTGCATGATAAGCCACGTGATCAGTGCATGATCAGTCATGTGATCAGTGCATGATCAGTCATGTGATCAGTACATGGTAGCCACGTGATCAGTGCATGATCAGCCACGTGATCAGTGCATGATCAGTCACGTGATCAGTGCATGATCAGTCACGTGATCAGTGCATGATCAGTCACGTGATCAGTGCATGATCAGCCACGTGATCAGTGCATGATCAGTCACGTGATCAGTGCATGGTAGCTACGTGATCAGTGCATGATCAGCCACGTGATCAGTGCATGATAGCCACGTGATCAGTGCATGATCAGTCACGTGATCAGTGTGTGATCAGCCACGTGATCAGTGCATGGTATCAGTGCATGATAGCCACGTGATCAGTGCATGATCAGTCACGTGATCAGTGCATGATCAGTCACGTGATCAGTGCATGATCAGCCACGTGATCAGTGCATGATAGCCACGTGATCAGTGCATGATCAGTCACATGATCAGTGTGTGATCAGCCACGTGATCAGTGCATGGTATCAGTGCATGATAGCCACGTGATCAGTGCATGATCAGCCACGTGATCAGTGCATGATCAGTCACGTGATCAGTGCATGATCAGCCACGTGATCAGTGCATGATCAGTCACGTGATCAGTGCATGGTAGCTACGTGATCAGTGCATGATCAGCCACGTGATCAGTGCATGATAGCCACGTGATCAGTGCATGATCAGTCACGTGATCAGTGTGTGATCAGCCACGTGATCAGTGCATGATATCAGTGCATGATCAGCCACGTGATCAGTGCATGATCAGTCACGTGATCAGTACATGATCAGCTACGTGATCAGTGCATGATAGCCACGTGATCAGTGCATGATCAGTCACGTGATACATGTGTGATCAGCCACGTGATCAGTGCATGATATCCACGTGATCAGTGCATGATAGCCACGTGATCAGTGCATGATTAGTCACGTGATCAGTGCATGATCAGTCACGTGATACGTGTGTGATCAGCCACGTGATCAGTGCATGATGCGCCACGTGATCAGTGCAGGATCAATTACGTGATCAGTGCATGATCAGTCACGTGACCAGTACATGGTTGCTACGTGATCGTTGCATGATCAGCCACGTGAGCAGAGCATGATAGCCACGTGATCAGTGCATGATCAGTCACGTGATCAGTACATGATCAGTCACGTGAACAGTGCATGATCATTTACGTGATCTGTGCATGATCAGTCACGTGACCAGTATATGGTAGCTACGTGATCATTCCATGACGAGCCACGTGAGCAGTGCATGATAGCCACGTGATGTGTGCATGATGAGTTACGTGAGCAGCGTATGATCAGCCACGTGATCAGTGCATGAGTGCCACGTGATCAGTGCATGATATGTCACGTGACAGGTGTGTGATCAGCCACGTGAACAGTGCATGTTCAGCCACGTGATCAGTGCATGATAGCTACGTGATCAGTGCATGATCAGTTACGTGAGCAGTGTATGATCAGCCACGTGATCAGTGCATGGTCAGACACGTGAACACTGTATGATCAGCCACGTGATCAGTGCATGATATCCAAGTGATCAGTGCATGATCAATCACGTGATCAGTGTATGATCAGCCACGTGAACAGTGCATGCTCAGTCACGTGATCTGGGCCTGCTGAGCTGCGTGATTACTGTCTGCTCATCTGATTGACAATTGCCAGCTGAGCTGCACGATTCTTGCCTGTCATCTGCTTGTCAATTGCCAGCTGTGCTGCGTAATTCCTGCCTGCTCAGCTGCTTGATTATTGCCAGCTGAGCAGCATGATTCCTCACACCTGAGTTCCATGATTATTGCCTGCTGACTGTTTGATTCGTGCCTACTCAGCTCTTTGTTTATTGCCTCCAGAGGCACATGATCAGTGTATGATAGCAAACATGATCAGCGCATGATCAGTCACATGATCAGCGCCATTAAGTCACGTGATCACTACATGATAGTCATGTGATCAGTCCATGCTCAGTCACGGTATCAGTGCATGATCAGCCACGTGATCAGTGCATGATCTGTCACATGATTAGTGTATGATCATCCACGTGATCAGTGCATGGGCAGTCATGTACTCAGTGGATGATATAGACGTGATCAGTGCATGATCAGTCTCGTGATCAGTGCATGATAGCCACGTGATCAGTGCATGATCAGTCACCTGATGGGTGTATGATCATTCACGTGAGCTGTACATGGTAGCTACATGATCATTGCATGATCAGCCACGTGAGTAGTGCATGATAGCCACGTGATCACTGCATGATCAGTCACGTGATCAGTGCATGATCAGTCATGTGACCAGTACATGGTAGCTGCGTGATCATGCATGATCAGCCACGTGAGCAGTGCATGATAGCCACGTGATCAGTGCATGATCAGTCACGTGATCAGTGCATGATCAGTCACGTGATCAGTGCATGATCAGCCACGTGATCAGTGCATGATCAGCCACGTGATCAGTGCATGATCAGTCACGTGATCAGTGCATGGTAGCTACGTGATCAGTGCATGATCAGCCACGTGATCAGTGCATGATAGCCACGTGATCAGTGCATGATCAGCCACGTGATCAGTGCATGATCAGTCACGTGATCAGTGCATGATCAGCCACGTGATCAGTGCATGATCAGTCACGTGATCAGTACATGATAGCTACGTGATCATGCATGATCAGCCACGTGATCAGTGCATGATAGCCACGTGATCAGTGCATGATCAGTCACGTGATCGTGTGTGATCAGCCACGTGATCAGTGCATGATATCAGTGCATGATAGCCACGTGATCAGTGCATGATCAGCCACGTGATCAGTGCATGATCAGCCACGTGATCAGTGCATGATCAGTCCCGTGATCAGTGCATGATCAGCCACGTGATCAGTGCATGATCAGTCACGTGATCAGTGCATGGTAGCTACGTGATCAGTGCATGATCAGCCACGTGATCAGTGCATGATAGCCACGTGATCAGTGCATGATCAGTCACGTGATCAGTGTGTGATCAGCCACGTGATCAGTGCATGATATCAGTGCATGATCAGCCACGTGATCAGTGCATGATCAGTCACGTGATCAGTACATGGTAGCCACGTGATCAGTGCATGATCAGCCACGTGATCAGTGCATGATCAGTCACGTGATCATGTGTGATCAGCCACGTGATCAGTGCATGATAGCCACGTGATCAGTGCATGATAGCCACGTGATCAGTGCATGATCAGTCACGTGATCAGTGCATGATCAGTCACGTGATACGTGCATGATCAGCCACGTGATCAGTGCATGATAGCCACGTGATCAGTGCATGATCAATTACGTGATCAGTGCATGATCAGTCACGTGATCAGTACATGGTTGTCCGTGATCAGTGCATGATCAGCCACGTGATCAGTGCATGATAGCCACGTGATCAGTGCATGATCAGTCACGTGATCATTCCATGACAGCCACGTGAGCAGTGCATGATAGCCACGTGATGTGTGCATGATCAGTTACGTGATCAGTGTATGATCAGCCACGTGATCAGTGCATGAGTGCCACGTGATCAGTGCATGATATGTCACGTGATCAGGTGTGTGATCAGCCACGTGATCAGTGCATGATCAGCCACGTGATCAGTGCATGATAGCCACGTGATCAGTGCATGATCAGTTACGTGAGCAGTGTATGATCAGCCACGTGATCAGTGCATGGTCAGACACGTGAACAGTGTATAGTCAGCCACGTGATCAGTGCATGATATCCAAGTGATCAGTGCATGATCAATCACGTGATCAGTGTATGATCAGCCACGTGAACAGTGCATGCTCAGTCACGTGATCAGGGCCTGCTGAGCTGCGTGATTACTGTCTGCTCATCTGCTTGACAATTGCCAGCTGAGCTGCACGATTCCTGCCTGTCATCTGCTTGACAATTGCCAGCTGTGCTGCGTAATTCCTGCCTGCTCAGCTGCTTGATTATTGCCAGCTGAGCAGCATGATTCCTCACAGCTGAGTTCCATGATTATTGCCTGCTGACTGTTTGATTCGTGCCTACTCAGCTCTTTGTTTATTGCCTCCAGAGGCACATGATCAGTGTATGATAGCAAACATGATCAGCGCATGATCAGTCACATGATCAGTGCCATTAAGTCACGTGATCACTACATGATAGTCATGTGATCAGTCCATGCTCAGTCACGGTATCAGTGCATGATCAGCCACGTGATCAGTGCATGATCTGTCACATGATTAGTGTATGATCATCCACGTGATCAGTGCATGGGCAGTCATGTGATCAGTGCATGATATAGGCGTGATCAGTGCATGATCAGTCACGTGATCAGTGCATGATAGCCACGTGATCAGTGCATGATCAGTCACCTGATGGGTGTATGATCAGTCACGTGACCAGTACATGGTAGCTACATGATCATTGCATGATCAGCCACGTGAGTAGTGCATGATAGCCACGTGATCAGTGCATGATCAGTCACGTGATCAGTGCATGATCAGTCATGTGATCAGTGCATGATCAGGCACGTGATCAGTGCATGATCAGCCACGTGATCAGTGCATGATCAGTCACGTGATCAGTGCATGATCAGCCACGTGATCAGTGCATGATCAGTCACGTGATCAGTGCATGATCAGCCACGTGACCAGTGCATGATAGCTGCGTGATCAGTGCATGATCAGCCACGTGATCAGTGCATGATAGCCACGTGATCAGTGCATGATCAGTCACGTGATCAGTGCATGATCAGTCACGTGATCAGTGCATGATCAGTCACGTGACCAGTGCATGATAGCTGCGTGATCAGTGCATGATCAGCCACGTGATCAGTGCATGATAGCCACGTGATCAGTGCATGATCAGCCACGTGATCAGTGCATGATCAGTCACGTGACCAGTGCATGATAGCTGCGTGATCAGTGCATGATCAGCCACGTGATCAGTGCATGATAGCCACGTGATCAGTGCATGATCAGCCACGTGATCAGTGCATGATCAGTCACGTGATCAGTGCATGATCAGTCACGTGATCAGTGCATGGTAGCTACGTGATCAGTGCATGATCAGCCACGTGATCAGTGCATGATCAGCCACGTGATCAGTGCATGATAGCCACGTGATCAGTGCATGATCAGTCACGTGATAGTGCATGATCAGCCACGTGATCAGTGCATGATATCCACGTGATCAGTGCATGATAGCCACGTGATCAGTGCATGATAGCCACGTGATCAGTGCATGATCAGTCACGTGATACGTGCATGATCAGCCACGTGATCAGTGCATGATGAGCCACGTGATCAGTGCATGATCAATTACGTGATCAGTGCATGATCAGTCACGTGACCAGTACATGGTTGCTACGTGATCATTGCATGATCAGCCACGTGAGCAGTGCATGATAGCCACGTGATCAGTGCATGATCAGTCACGTGATCAGTGCATGATCAGTCACGTGATCAGTGCATGATCATTTACGTGATCAGTGCATGATCAGTCACGTGACCAGTATATGGTAGCTACGTGATCATTGCATGATCAGCCACGTGAGAAGTGCATGATAGCCACGTGATGTGCATGATCAGTTACGTGAGCAGAATATGATCAGCCACGTGATCAGTGCATGAGTGCCACGTGATCAGTGCATGATCAGTCACGTGACAGTGTGTGATCAGCCACGTGATCAGTGCATGATCAGCCACGTGATCAGTGCATGATAGCCACGTGATCAGTGCATGATCAGTTACGTGATCAGTGCATGATCAGTCACGTGATCAGTGCATGATCAGCCACGTGATCAGTGCATGATCAGCCACGTGATCAGTGCATGATCAGTCACGTGATCAGTGCATGATCAGTCACGTGATCAGTGTGTGATCAGCCACGTGATCAGTGCATGATCAGCCACGTGATCAGTGCATGATAGCCACGTGATCAGTGCATGATCAGCCACGTGATCAGTGCATGATCAGTCACGTGATCAGTGCATGATCAGTCACGTGATCAGTGCATGATCAGCCACGTGATCAGTGCATGATCAGTCACGTGATCAGTGCATGATCAGTCACGTGATCAGTGCATGATCAGTCACGTGATCAGTGCATGATCAGTTACGTGATCAGTGCATGATCAGTCACGTGATCAGTGCATGGTAGCTACGTGATCAGTGCATGATCAGCCACGTGATCAGTGCATGATAGCCACGTGATCAGTGCATGATCAGTCACGTGATCAGTGCATGATCAGTCACGTGATCAGTGCATGATCAGCCACGTGATCAGTGCATGATCAGTCACGTGATCAGTGCATGATCAGTCACGTGACAGTGCATGGTAGCTACGTGATCAGTGCATGATCAGCCACGTGATCAGTGCATGATAGCCACGTGATCAGTGCATGATAGCCACGTGATCAGTGCATGATCAGTCACGTGATCAGTGTGTGATCAGCCACGTGATCAGTGCATGATCAGCCACGTGATCAGTGCATGATAGCCACGTGATCAGTGCATGATCAGTTACGTGATCAGTGCATGATCAGTCACGTGATCAGTGTGTGATCAGCCACGTGATCAGTGCATGATCAGCCACGTGATCAGTGCATGATCAATTATGTGATCAGTCACATGACCAGTACATGGTGCTACGTGATCATTGCATGATCAGCCACGTGATCAGTGCATGATAGCCACGTGATCAGTGCATGATAGCCACGTGATCAGTGCATGAGAGCCACGTGATCAGTGCATGATCAGTCACGCGATACATGTGTGATCAGCCACGTGATCAGTGCATGATGAGCCACGTGATCAGTGCAGGATTATTTACGTGATCAGTGCATGATCAGTCACGTGACCAGTACATGGTTGCTACGTGATCCTTGCCTGATCAGCCACGTGAGCAGAGCATGATAGCCACGTGATCAGTGCATGATCAGTCACGTGATCAGTACATGATCAGTCACGTGAACAGTGCATGATCATTGGCGTGATCTGTGCATGATCAGTCACGTGACCAGTATATGGTAGCTACGTGATCATTCCATGACGAGCCACGTGAGCAGTGCATGATAGCCACGTGATGTGTGCATGATCAGTTACGTGAGCAGAGTATGATCAGCCACGTGATCAGTGCATGAGTGCCACGTGATCAGTGCATGATATGTCACGTGACTGGTGTGTGATCAGCCACGTGAACAGTGCATGTTCAGCCACGTGATCAGTGCATGATAGCCACGTGATCAGTGCATGATCAGTTACGTGAGCAGTGTATGATCAGCCACGTGATCAGTGCATGGTCAGACACGTGAACAGTGTATGATCAGCCACGTGATCAGTGCATGATATACAAGTGATCAGTGCATGATCATCACGTGATCATTGTATGATCAGCCACGTGAACAGTGCATGCTCAGTCACGTGATCAGGGCCTCCTGAGCTGCGTGATTACTGTCTGCTCATCTGCTTGACAATTGCCAGCTGAGCTGCACGATTCCTGCCTGTCATCTGCTTGACAATTGCCAGCTGTGCTGCGTAATTCCTGCCTGCTCAGCTGCTTGATTATTGCCAGCTGAGCAGCATGATTCCTCACAGCTGAGTTCCATGATTATTGCCTGCTGACTGTTTGATTCGTGCCTACTCAGCTCTTTGTTTTTGCCTCCAGAGGCACATGATCAGTGTATGATAGCAAACATGATCAGCGCATGATCAGTCACATGATCAGCGCCATTAAGTCACGTGATCACTACATGATAGTCATGTGATCAGTCCATGCTCAGTCACGGTATCAGTGCATGATCAGCCACGTGATCAGTGCATGATCAGCCACGTGATCAGTGCATGATCAGCCAGTGATCAGTGCATGATCAGTCACGTGATCAGTGCATGATCAGCCACGTGATCAGTGCATGATAGCCACGTGATCAGTGCATGATCAGTCACGTGATCAGTGCATGATCAGTCACGTGATCAGTGCATGATCAGCCACGTGATAGTGCATGATCAGCCACGTGATCAGTGCATGATCAGTCACGTGATCAGTGCATGATCAGTCACGTGATCAGTGCATGATCAGTCACGTGATCAGTGCATGATCAGCCACGTGATCAGTGCATGATAGCCACGTGATCAGTGCATGATCAGTCACGTGATCAGTGCATGATCAGTCACGTGATCAGTGCATGATCAGCCACGTGATCAGTGCATGATCAGCCACGTGATCAGTGCATGATCAGCCACGTGATCAGTGCATGATCAGCCACGTGATCAGTGCATGATCAGTCACGTGATCAGTGCATGATCAGTCACGTGATCAGTGCATGATATAGACGTGATCAGTGCATGATCAGTCACGTGATCAGTGCATGATAGCCACGTGATCAGTGCATGATCAGTCACGTGATCAGTGCATGATCAGTCACGTGACCAGTACATGGTAGCTACGTGATCAGTGCATGATCAGCCACGTGATCAGTGCATGATAGCCACGTGATCAGTGCATGATCAGTCACGTGATCAGTCATGTGACCAGTACATGGTAGCTGCGTGATCATGCATGATCAGCCACGTGATCAGTGCATGATAGCCACGTGATCAGTGCATGATCAGTCACGTGATCAGTGCATGATCAGTCACGTGATCAGTGCATGATAGCCACGTGATCAGTGCATGATAGCCACGTGATCAGTGCATGATCAGTCACGTGATCAGTGCATGATCAGTCACGTGATCAGTGCATGATCAGCCACGTGATCAGTGCATGATCAGTCATGTGATCAGTGCATGATAGCCCGTGATCAGTGCATGATCAGTCCCGTGATCAGTGCATGATCAACCACGTGATCAGTGCATGATAGCCACGTGATCAGTGCATGATCAGTCACGTGATCAGTGCATGATCAGCCACGTGATCAGTGCATGATCAGCCACGTGATCAGTGCATAATATTACGTGATCAGTGCATGATCAGTCACGTGATCAGTGCATGATAGCCACGTGATCAGTGCATGATCAGTCACGTGATCAGTGTATGATCAGCCACGTGAACAGTGCATGCTCAGTCACGTGATCAGGCCTGCTGAGCTGCGTGATTACTGTCTGCTCATCTGCTTGACAATTGCCAGCTGAGCTGCATGATTCCTGCCTGTCATCTGCTTGACAATTGTCACCTGTGCTGCGTAATTCCTGCCTGCTCAGCTATGTGATTATTGCCAGCTGAGCAGCATGATTTCTCAGAGCTGAGTTCCATGATTATAGCCTGCTGACTGTTTCCTGCCTACTCAGCTCTATGTTCATTGCCTCCAGAGGCACATGATCAGTGTGTGACTCCAAACATGATCAGCACATGATCAGTCACATGATCAGTGCATGATAAGCCACGTGATCAGTGCATGATCAGTCACGTGATCAGTGCATGATCAGTCACGTGATCAGTGCATGATAGCCACGTGATCAGTGCATGATCAGCCACGTGATCAGTGCATGATAGCCACGTGATCAGTGCATGATCAGTCACGTGATCAGTGCATGATCAGTCACGTGATCAGTGCATGATCAGTCACGTGATCAGTGCATGATCAGTCACGTGATCAGTGCATGATCAGTCACGTGATCAGTGCATGATCGTTTACGTGATCTGTGCATGATCAGTCACGTGACCAGTATATGGTAGCTACGTGATCATTGCATGATCAGCCACGTGAGCAGTGCATGATAGACACGTGATGTGTGCATGATCAGTTACGTGAGCAGTGTATGATCAGCCACGTGATCAGTGCATGAGTGCCACGTGATCAGTGCATGATATGTCACGTGACAGTGTGTGATCAGCCACGTGATCAGTGCATGATCAGCCACGTGATCAGTGCATGATAGCCACGTGATCAGTGCATGATCAGTTACGTGAGCAGTGTATGATCAGCCACGTGATCAGTGCATGGTCAGACACGTGAACAGTGTATGATCAGCCACGTGATCAGTGCATGATATCCAAGTGTTCAGTGCATGATCAATCACGTGATCAGTGTATGATCAGCCACGTGAACAGTGCATGCTCAGTCACGTGATCAGGGCCTCCTGAGCTGCGTGATTACTGTCTGCTCATCTGCTTGACAATTGCCAGCTGAGCTGCACGATTCCTGCCTGTCATCTGCTTGACAATTGCCAGCTGTGCTGCGTAATTCCTGCCTGCTCAGCTGCTTGATTATTGCCAGCTGAGCAGCATGATTCCTCACACCTGAGTTCCATGATTATTGCCTGCTGACTGTTTGATTCGTGCCTACTCAGCTCTTTGTTTATTGCCTCCAGAGGCACATGATCAGTGTATGATAGCAAACATGATCAGCGCATGATCAGTCACATGATCAGCGCCATTAAGTCACGTGATCACTACATGATAGTCATGTGATCAGTCCATGCTCAGTCACGGTATCAGTGCATGATCAGCCACGTGATCAGTGCATGATCTGTCACATGATTAGTGTATGATCATCCACGTGATCAGTGCATGGGCAGTCATGTGATCAGTGCATGATATAGACGTGATCAGTGCATGATCAGTCTCGTGATCAGTGCATGATAGCCACGTGATCAGTGCATGATCAGTCACCTGATGGGTGTATGATCATTCACGTGACCTGTACATGGTAGCTACATGATCATTGCATGATCAGCCACGTGAGTAGTGCATGATAGCCACGTGATCAGTGCATGATCAGTCACGTGATCAGTGCATGATCAGTCATGTACCAGTACATGGTAGCTGCGTGATCATGCATGATCAGCCACGTGAGCAGTGCATGATAGCCACGTGATCAGTGCATGATCAGACACGTGATCAGTGCATGATCAGTCACGTGATCAGTGCATGATCAGTCACGTGATCAGTGCATGATAGCCACGTGATCAGTGCATGATAGCCACGTGATCAGTGCATGATCAGTCACGTGATCAGTGCATGATCAGTCACGTGATCAGTGCATGATCAGCCACGTGATCAGTGCATGATCAGTCATGTGATCAGTGCATGATAGCCCGTGATCAGTGCATGATCAGTCCCGTGATCAGTGCATGATCAGCCACGTGATCAGTGCATGATAGCCACGTGATCAGTGCATGATCAGTCACGTGATCAGTGCATGATCAGCCACGTGATCAGTGCATGATAGCCACGTGATCAGTGCATGATATTACGTGATCAGTGCATGATCAGTCACGTGATCAGTGCATGATGCCACGTGATCAGTGCATGATCAGTCACGTGATCAGTGTGTGATCAGCCACGTGACAGTGCATGCTCAGTCACGTGATCAGGCCTGCTGAGCTGCGTGATTACTGTCTGCTCATCTGCTTGACAATTGCCAGCTGAGCTGCACGATTCCTGCCTGTCATCTCCTTGACAATTGCCACCTGTGCTGCGTAATACCTGCCTGCTCATCTACTTGAATATTGCCAGCTGAGCAGCATGATTTCTCAGAGCTGAGTTCCATGATTATAGCCTGCTGACTGTTTCCTGCCTACTCAGCTCTATGTTCATTGCCTCCAGAGGCACATGATCAGTGTGTGACTCCAAACATGATCAGCACATGATCAGTCACATGATCAGTGCATGATAAGCCACGTGATCAGTGCATGATCAATCACGTGATCAGTGCATGATCAGTCACGTGATCAGTGCATGGTAGCTGCGTGATCAGTGCATGATCAGCCACGTGATCAGTGCATGATAGCCACGTGATCAGTGCATGATCAGTCACGTGATCAGTGCATGATCAGTCACGTGATCAGTGCATGACAGTCACGTGATCAGTGCATGATCAGTCACGTGATCAGTACATGATCAGTCACGTGAACAGTGCATGATCGTTTACGTGATCTGTGCATGATCAGTCACGTGACCAGTATATGGTAGCTACGTGATCATTCCATGATCAGCCACGTGAGCAGTGCATGATAGCCACGTGATGTGTGCATGATGAGTTACGTGAGCAGAGTATGATCAGCCACGTGATCAGTGCATGAGTGCCACGTGATCAGTGCATGATATGTCACGTGACAGGTGTGTGATCAGCCACGTGAACAGTGCATGTTCAGCCACGTGATCAGTGCATGATAGCCACGTGATCAGTGCATGATCAGTTACGTGAGCAGTGTATGATCAGCCACGTGATCAGTGCATGGTCAGACACGTGAACAGTGTATGATCAGCCACGTGATCAGTGCATGATATCCAAGTGTTCAGTGCATGATCAATCACGTGATCAGTGTATGATCAGCCACGTGAACAGTGCATGCTCAGTCACGTGATCAGGGCCTGCTGAGCTGCGTGATTACTGTCTGCTCATCTGCTTGACAATTGCCAGCTGAGCTGCACGATTCCTGCCTGTCATCTGCTTGACAATTGCCAGCTGTGCTGCGTAATTCCTGCCTGCTCAGCTGCTTGATTATTGCCAGCTGAGCAGCATGATTCCTCACACCTGAGTTCCATGATTATTGCCTGCTGACTGTTTGATTCGTGCCTACTCAGCTCTTTGTTTATTGCCTCCAGAGGCACATGATCAGTGTATGATAGCAAACATGATCAGCGCATGATCAGTCACATGATCAGCGCCATTAAGTCACGTGATCACTACATGATAGTCATGTGATCAGTCCATGCTCAGTCACGGTATCAGTGCATGATCAGCCACGTGATCAGTGCATGATCTGTCACATGATTAGTGTATGATCATCCACGTGATCAGTGCATGGGCAGTCATGTGATCAGTGCATGATATAGACGTGATCAGTGCATGATCAGTCTCGTGATCAGTGCATGATAGCCACGTGATCAGTGCATGATCAGTCACCTGATGGGTGTATGATCATTCACGTGACCTGTACATGGTAGCTACATGATCATTGCATGATCAGCCACGTGAGTAGTGCATGATAGCCACGTGATCACTGCATGATCAGTCACGTGATCAGTGCATGATCAGTCATGTGACCAGTACATGGTAGCTGCGTGATCATGCATGATCAGCCACGTGAGCAGTGCATGATAGCCACGTGATCAGTGCATGATCAGTCACGTGATCAGTGCATGATCAGTCACGTGATCAGTGCATGATCAGTCACGTGATCAGTGCATGATAGCCACGTGATCAGTGCATGATAGCCACGTGATCAGTGCATGATCAGTCACGTGATCAGTGCATGATCAGTCACGTGATCAGTGCATGATCAGCCACGTGATCAGTGCATGATCAGTCATGTGATCAGTGCATGATAGCCCGTGATCAGTGCATGATCAGTCACGTGATCAGTGCATGATCAGCCACGTGATCAGTGCATGATAGCCACGTGATCAGTGCATGATCAGTCACGTGATCAGTGCATGATCAGCCACGTGATCAGTGCATGATCAGCCACGTGATCAGTGCATGATATTACGTGATCAGTGCATGATCAGTCACGTGATCAGTGCATGATGCCACGTGATCAGTGCATGATCAGTCACGTGATCAGTGTGTGATCAGCCACGTGACAGTGCATGCTCAGTCACGTGATCAGGCCTGCTGAGCTGCGTGATTACTGTCTGCTCATCTGCTTGACAATTGCCAGCTGAGCTGCACGATTCCTGCCTGTCATCTGCTTGACAATTGCCACCTGTGCTGCGTAATTCCTGCCTGCTCAGCTATTTGATTATTGCCAGCTGAGCAGCATGATTTCTCAGAGCTGAGTTCCATGATTATAGCCTGCTGACTGTTTCCTGCCTACTCAGCTCTATGTTCATTGCCTCCAGAGGCACATGATCAGTGTATGACTCCAAACATGATCAGCACATGATCAGTCACATGATCAGTGCATGATAAGCCACGTGATCAGTGCATGATCAGTCACGTGATCAGTGCATGATCAGTCACGTGATCAGTGCATGGTAGCTGCGTGATCAGTGCATGATCAGCCACGTGATCAGTGCATGATAGCCACGTGATCAGTGCATGATCAGTCACGTGATCAGTGCATGATCAGTCACGTGATCAGTGCATGATCAGTCACGTGATCAGTGCATGATCAGTCACGTGATCAGTGCATGATCAGTCACGTGATCAGTGCATGATCGTTTACGTGATCAGTGCATGATCAGTCACGTGACCAGTATATGGTAGCTACGTGATCATTGCATGATCAGCCACGTGATCAGTGCATGATAGCCACGTGATCAGTGCATGATCAGTCACGTGATCAGTGTATGATCAGCCACGTGATCAGTGCATGAGTGCCACGTGATCAGTGCATGATAGTCACGTGATCAGTGTGTGATCAGCCACGTGATCAGTGCATGATCAGCCACGTGATCAGTGCATGATAGCCACGTGATCAGTGCATGATCAGTCACGTGATCAGTGCATGATCAGCCACGTGATCAGTGCATGATCAGACACGTGATCAGTGCATGATCAGCCACGTGATCAGTGCATGATAGCCACGTGATCAGTGCATGATCAGTCACGTGATCAGTGCATGATCAGCCACGTGATCAGTGCATGATCAGTCACGTGATCAGTGCATGATCAGCCACGTGATCAGTGCATGCTCAGTCACGTGATCAGGGCCTGCTGAGCTGCGTGATTACTGTCTGCTCATCTGCTTGACAATTGCCAGCTGAGCTGCACGATTCCTGCCTGTCATCTGCTTGACAATTGCCACCTGTGCTGCATAATTCCTGCCTGCTCATCTACTTGATCATTGCCAGCTGAGCAGCATGATTTCTCACAGCTGAGTTCCATGATTATAGCCTGCTGACTGATTCCTGCCTACTCAGCTCTTTATTCATTGCCTGCAGAGGCACATGATCAGTGTATGACACCAAACATGATCAGCACATGATCAGTCACATGATCAGTGCATGATAAGCCACGTGATCAGTGCATGATCAATTACGTGATCAGTGCATGATCAGTCACGTGACCAGTACATGGTAGCTACGTGATCATTGCATGATCAGCCACGTGAGCAGTGCATGATAGCCACGTGATCAGTGCATGATCAGTCACGTGATCAGTGCATGATCAGTCACGTGATCAGTGCATGATCAGTCACGTGATCGTGCATGATCAGCCACGTGATCAGTGCATGATCAGCCACGTGATCAGTGCATGATCAGCCACGTGATCAGTGCATGATCAGTCACGTGATCAGTGCATGATCAGTCACGTGATCAGTGTATGATCAGCCACGTGATCAGTGCATGACAGTCACGTGATCAGTGCATGATACCACGTGATCAGTGCATGATCAGCCACGTGATCAGTGCATGATCAGCCACGTGATCAGTGCATGATCAGCCACGTGATCAGTGCATGATCAGCCACGTGATCAGTGCATGATCAGCCACGTGATCAGTGCATGATCAGTCACGTGATCAGTGTATGATCAGCCACGTGATCAGTGCATGATATCCAAGTGATCAGTGCATGATCATCACGTGATCAGTGTATGATCAGCCACGTGAACAGTGCATGCTCAGTCACGTGATCAGGGCCTGCTGAGCTGCGTGATTACTGTCTGCTCATCTGCTTGACAATTGCCAGCTGAGCTGCACGATTCCTGCCTGTCATCTGCTTGACAATTGCCAGCTGTGCTGCGTAATTCCTGCCTGCTCAGCTGCTTGATTATTGCCAGCTGAGCAGCATGATTCCTCACAGCTGAGTTCCATGATTATTGCCTGCTGACTGTTTGATTCGTGCCTACTCAGCTCTTTGTTTATTGCCTCCAGAGGCACATGATCAGTGTATGATAGCAAACATGATCAGCGCATGATCAGTCACATGATCAGCGCCATTAAGTCACGTGATCACTACATGATAGTCATGTGATCAGTCCATGCTCAGTCACGGTATCAGTGCATGATCAGCCACGTGATCAGTGCATGATCTGTCACATGATTAGTGTATGATCATCCACGTGATCAGTGCATGGGCAGTCATGTGATCAGTGCATGATATAGACGTGATCAGTGCATGATCAGTCTCGTGATCAGTGCATGATAGCCACGTGATCAGTGCATGATCAGTCACCTGATGGGTGTATGATCATTCACGTGACCTGTACATGGTAGCTACATGAACATTGCATGATCAGCCACGTGAGTAGTGCATGATAGCCACGTGATCAGTGCATGATCAGTCACGTGATCAGTGCATGATCAGTCATGTGACCAGTACATGGTAGCTGCGTGATCATGCATGATCAGCCACGTGATCAGTGCATGATAGCCACGTGATCAGTGCATGATCAGTCACGTGATCAGTGCATGATCAGCCACGTGATCAGTGCATGATCAGCCACGTGATCAGTGCATGATCAGTCACGTGATCAGTGCATGATCAGTCACGTGATCAGTGTGTGATCAGCCACGTGATCAGTGCATGCTCAGTCACGTGATCAGGGCCTGCTGAGCTGCGTGATTACTGTCTGCTCATCTGCTTGACAATTGCCAGCTGAGCTGCACGATTCCTGCCTGTCATCTGCTTGACAATTGCCACCTGTGCTGCGTAATTCCTGCCTGCTCATCTACTTGATTATTGCCAGCTGAGCAGCATGATTTCTCAGAGCTGAGTTCCATGATTATAGCCTGCTGACTGATTCCTGCCTACTCAGCTCTATGTTCATTGCCTCCAGAGGCACATGATCAGTGTGTGACACCAAACATGATCAGCACATGATCAGTCACATGATCAGTGCATGATAAGCCACGTGATCAGTGCATGATCAGTTACGTGATCAGTGCATGATCAGTCACGTGATCAGTGCATGGTAGCCACGTGATCAGTGCATGATCAGCCACGTGATCAGTGCATGATAGCCACGTGATCAGTGCATGATCAGTCACGTGATCAGTGCATGATCAGTCACGTGATCAGTGCATGATCAGTCACGTGATCAGTGCATGATCAATTACCTGATCAGTGCATGATCAGTCACGTGACCAGTGCATGGTAGCTACGTGATCATTGCATGATCAGCCACGTGATCAGTGCATGATAGCCACGTGATCAGTGCATGATCAGCCACGTGATCAGTGCATGATCAGTCACGTGATCAGTGCATGATCAGCCACGTGATCAGTGCATGATCAGTCACGTGATCAGTGCATGATAGCCACGTGATCAGTGCATGATCAGCCACGTGATCAGTGCATGATCAGCCACGTGATCAGTGCATGATCAGTCACGTGATCAGTGCATGATCAGCCACGTGATCAGTGCATGATATCAGTGCATGATAGCCACGTGATCAGTGCATGATCAGTCACGTGATCAGTGCATGATCAGCCACGTGATCAGTGCATGATCAGCCACGTGATCAGTGCATGATCAGCCACGTGATCAGTGCATGATCAGCCACGTGATCAGTGCATGATCAGTCACGTGACCAGTACATGGTAGCTACGTGATCATTGCATGATCAGCCACGTGATCAGTGCATGATAGCCACGTGATCAGTGCATGATCAGTCACGTGATACATGTGTGATCAGCCACGTGATCAGTGCATGATATCCACGTGATCAGTGCATGATAGCCACGTGATCAGTGCATGATTAGTCACGTGATCAGTGCATGATCAGTCACGTGATACGTGTGTGATCAGCCACGTGATCAGTGCATGATGAGCCACGTGATCAGTGCAGGATCAATTACGTGATCAGTGCATGATCAGTCACGTGACCAGTACATGGTTGCTACGTGATCGTTGCATGATCAGCCACGTGAGCAGAGCATGATAGCCACGTGATCAGTGCATGATCAGTCACGTGATCAGTACATGATCAGTCACGTGAACAGTGCATGATCATTTACGTGATCTGTGCATGATCAGTCACGTGACCAGTATATGGTAGCTTCGTGATCATTCCATGACGAGCCACGTGAGCAGTGCATGATAGCCACGTGATGTGTGCATGATGAGTTACGTGAGCAGTGTATGATCAGCCACGTGATCAGTGCATGAGTGCCACGTGATCAGTGCATGATATGTCACGTGACAGGTGTGTGATCAGCCACGTGAACAGTGCATGTTCAGCCACGTGATCAGTGCATGATAGCCACGTGATCAGTGCATGATCAGTTACGTGAGCAGTGTATGATCAGCCACGTGATCAGTGCATGGTCAGACACGTGAACAGTGTATGATCAGCCACGTGATCAGTGCATGATATCCAAGTGATCAGTGCATGATCAATCACGTGATCAGTGTATGATCAGCCACGTGAACAGTGCATGCTCAGTCACGTGATCAGGGCCTGCTGAGCTGCGTGATTACTGTCTGCTCATCTGCTTGACAATTGCCAGCTGAGCTGCACGATTCCTGCCTGTCATCTGCTTGACAATTGCCAGCTGTGCTGCGTAATTCCTGCCTGCTCAGCTGCTTGATTATTGCCAGCTGAGCAGCATGATTCCTCACAGCTGAGTTCCATGATTATTGCCTGCTGACTGTTTGATTCGTGCCTACTCAGCTCTTTGTTTATTGCCTCCAGAGGCACATGATCAGTGTATGATAGCAAACATGATCAGCGCATGATCAGTCACATGATCAGCGCCATTAAGTCACGTGATCACTACATGATAGTCATGTGATCAGTCCATGCTCAGTCACGGTATCAGTGCATGATCAGCCACGTGATCAGTGCATGATCTGTCACATGATTAGTGTATGATCATCCACGTGATCAGTGCATGGGCAGTCATGTGATCAGTGCATGATATAGACGTGATCAGTGCATGATCAGTCTCGTGATCAGTGCATGATAGCCACGTGATCAGTGCATGATCAGTCACCTGATGGGTGTATGATCATTCACGTGACCTGTACATGGTAGCTACATGATCATTGCATGATCAGCCACGTGAGTAGTGCATGATAGCCACGTGATCACTGCATGATCAGTCACGTGATCAGTGCATGATCAGTCATGTGACCAGTACATGGTAGCTGCGTGATCATTGCATGATCAGCCACGTGAGCAGTGCATGATAGCCACGTGATCAGTGCATGATCAGACACGTGATCAGTGCATGATCAGTCACGTGATCAGTGCATGATCAGCCACGTGATCAGTGCATGATCAGGCACGTGATCAGTGCATGTCCAGCCACGTGATCAGTGCATGATAGCCACGTGATCAGTGCATGATCAGTCACGTGATCAGTGCATGATCAGCCACGTGATCAGTGCATGATCAGCCACGTGATCAGTGCATGATCAATTACGTGATCAGTGCATGATCAGTCACGTGACCAGTACATGGTAGCTACGTGATCAGTGCATGATCAGCCACGTGATCAGTGCATGATAGCCACGTGATCAGTGCATGATCAGCCACGTGATCAGTGCATGATCAGTCACGTGATCAGTGCATGATCAGTCACGTGATCAGTGCATGATCAGCCACGTGATCAGTGCATGATCAGTCACGTGATCAGTGCATGATCAGTCACGTGATCAGTGCATGATCAGCCACGTGATCAGTGCATGATCAGTCACGTGATCAGTGCATGATCAGTCACGTGATCAGTGCATGATCAGCCACGTGATCAGTGCATGTCAGTCATGTAGTCAGTGCATGATAGCCCGTGATCAGTGCATGATCAGTCCCGTGATCAGTGTATGATCAGCCACGTGATCAGTGCATGATAGCCACGTGATCAGTGCATGATCAGTCACGTGATCAGTGCATGATCAGTCACGTGATCAGTGTGTGATCAGCCACGTGAACAGTGCATGCTCAGTCACGTGATCAGGGCCTGCTGAGCTGCGTGATTACTGTCTGCTCATCTGCTTGACAATTGCCAGCTGAGCTGCACGATTCCTGCCTGTCATCTGCTTGACAATTGCCACCTGTGCTGCGTAATTCCTGCCTGCTCATCTGCTTGATTATTGCCAGCTGAGCAGCATGATTTCTCAGAGCTGAGTTCCATGATTATAGCCTGCTGACTGATTCGTGCCTACTCAGCTCTTTGTTCATTGCCTCCAGAGGCACATGATCAGTGTATGACACCAAACATGATCAGCACATGATCAGTCACATGATCAGTGCATGATAAGCCACGTGATCAGTGCATGATCAGTCATGTGATCAGTGCATGATCAGTCACGTGACCAGTGCATGATAGCTGCGTGATCAGTGCATGATCAGCCACGTGATCAGTGCATGATAGCCACGTGATCAGTGCATGATCAGTCACGTGATCAGTGCATGATCAGTCACGTGATCAGTGCATGATCAGCCACGTGATCAGTGCATGATCAGTCACGTGATCAGTGCATGATCAGTCACGTGACCAGTACATGGTAGCTACGTGATCATTGCATGATCAGCCACGTGATCAGTGCATGATAGCCACGTGATCAGTGCATGATCAGTCACGTGATCAGTGCATGATCAGTCACTGATCAGTGCATGATCAGTTACGTGATCAGTGCATGATCAGTCACGTGATCAGTGCATGATAGCCACGTGATCAGTGCATGATCAGCCACGTGATCAGTGCATGATAGCCACGTGATCAGTGCATGATCAGTCACGTGATCAGTGCATGATCAGCCACGTGATCAGTGCATGATGTCACGTGATCAGTGCATGATCAGTCACGTGACAGTGTGTGATCAGCCACGTGATCAGTGCATGATCAGCCACGTGATCAGTGCATGATAGCCACGTGATCAGTGCATGATCAGTCACGTGATCAGTGCATGATCAGCCACGTGATCAGTGCATGATCAGCCACGTGATCAGTGCATGATCAGCCACGTGATCAGTGCATGATAGCCACGTGATCAGTGCATGATCAGCCACGTGATCAGTGCATGATCAGTCACGTGATCAGTGCATGATCAGTCACGTGATCAGTGCATGATCAGCCACGTGATCAGTGCATGATCAGCCACGTGATCAGTGCATGATCAATTACGTGATCAGTGCATGATCAGTCACGTGATCAGTGCATGATAGCTACGTGATCAGTGCATGATCAGCCACGTGATCAGTGCATGATAGCCACGTGATCAGTGCATGATCAGCCACGTGATCAGTGCATGATCAGTCACGTGATCAGTGCATGATAGCTACGTGATCAGTGCATGATCAGCCACGTGATCAGTGCATGATAGCCACGTGATCAGTGCATGATCAGTCACGTGATCAGTGCATGATCAGTCACGTGATCAGTGCATGATATCCGTGCATGATAGCCACGTGATCAGTGCATGATAGCCACGTGATCAGTGCATGATCAGTCACGTGATACGTGTGTGATCAGCCACGTGATCAGTGCATGATATCCACGTGATCAGTGCATGATAGCCACGTGATCAGTGCATGATTAGTCACGTGATCAGTGCATGATCAGTCACGTGATACGTGTGTGATCAGCCACGTGATCAGTGCATGATGAGCCACGTGATCAGTGCATGATCAATTACGTGATCAGTGCATGATCAGTCACGTGACCAGTACATGGTTGCTACGTGATCATTGCATGATCAGCCACGTGAGCAGTGCATGATAGCCACGTGATCAGTGCATGATCAGTCACGTGATCAGTACATGATCAGTCACGTGAACAGTGCATGATCATTTACGTGATCAGTGCATGATCAGTCACGTGACCAGTATATGGTAGCTACGTGATCATTCCATGACGAGCCACGTGAGCAGTGCATGATAGCCACGTGATGTGTGCATGATGAGTTACGTGAGCAGAGTATGATCAGCCACGTGATCAGTGCATGAGTGCCACGTGATCAGTGCATGATATGTCACGTGACAGGTGTGTGATCAGCCACGTGAACAGTGCATGTTCAGCCACGTGATCAGTGCATGATAGCCACGTGATCAGTGCATGATCAGTTACGTGAGCAGTGTATGATCAGCCACGTGATCAGTGCATGGTCAGACACGTGAACAGTGTATGATCAGCCACGTGATCAGTGCATGATATCCAAGTGATCAGTGCATGATCAATCACGTGATCAGTGTATGATCAGCCACGTGAACAGTGCATGCTCAGTCACGTGATCAGGGCCTGCTGAGCTGCGTGATTACTGTCTGCTCATCTGCTTGACAATTGCCAGCTGAGCTGCACGATTCCTGCCTGTCATCTGCTTGACAATTGCCAGCTGTGCTGCGTAATTCCTGCCTGCTCAGCTGCTTGATTATTGCCAGCTGAGCAGCATGATTCCTCACAGCTGAGTTCCATGATTATTGCCTGCTGACTGTTTGATTCGTGCCTACTCAGCTCTTTGTTTATTGCCTCCAGAGGCACATGATCAGTGTATGATAGCAAACATGATCAGCGCATGATCAGTCACATGATCAGCGCCATTAAGTCACGTGATCACTACATGATAGTCATGTGATCAGTCCATGCTCAGTCACGGTATCAGTGCATGATCAGCCACGTGATCAGTGCATGATCTGTCACATGATTAGTGTATGATCATCCACGTGATCAGTGCATGGGCAGTCATGTGATCAGTGCATGATATAGACGTGATCAGTGCATGATCAGTCTCGTGATCAGTGCATGATAGCCACGTGATCAGTGCATGATCAGTCACCTGATGGGTGTATGATCATTCACGTGACCTGTACATGGTAGCTACATGATCATTGCATGATCAGCCACGTGAGTAGTGCATGATAGCCACGTGATCACTGCATGATCAGTCACGTGATCAGTGCATGATCAGTCATGTGACCAGTACATGGTAGCTGCGTGATCATTGCATGATCAGCCACGTGAGCAGTGCATGATAGCCACGTGATCAGTGCATGATCAGACACGTGATCAGTGCATGATCAGCCACGTGATCAGTGCATGATCAGCCACGTGATCAGTGCATGTCAGCCACGTGATCAGTGCATGATAGCCACGTGATCAGTGCATGATCAGTCACGTGATCAGTGCATGATCAGCCACGTGATCAGTGCATGATCAGCCACGTGATCAGTGCATGATCAATTACGTGATCAGTGCATGATCAGTCACGTGACCAGTACATGGTAGCTACGTGATCATTGCATGATCAGCCACGTGATCAGTGCATGATAGCCACGTGATCAGTGCATGATCAGCCACGTGATCAGTGCATGATCAGTCACGTGATCAGTGCATGATCAGTCACGTGATCAGTGCATGATCATCCACGTGATCAGTGCATGATCAGTCATGTAGTCAGTGCATGATAGCACGTGATCAGTGCATGATCAGTCCCGTGATCAGTGTATGATCAGCCACGTGATCAGTGCATGATAGCCACGTGATCAGTGCATGATCAGTCACGTGATCAGTGTGTGATCAGCCACGTGAACAGTGCATGCTCAGTCACGTGATCAGGGCCTGCTGAGCTGCGTGATTACTGTCTGCTCATCTGCTTGACAATTGCCAGCTGAGCTGCACGATTCCTGCCTGTCATCTGCTTGACAATTGCCACCTGTGCTGCGTAATTCCTGCCTGCTCATCTACTTGATTATTGCCAGCTGAGCAGCATGATTTCTCAGAGCTGAGTTCCATGATTATAGCCTGCTGACTGATTCCTGCCTACTCAGCTCTATGTTCATTGCCTCCAGAGGCACATGATCAGTGTGTGACACCAAACATGATCAGCACATGATCAGTCACATGATCAGTGCATGATAAGCCACGTGATCAGTGCATGATCAGTTATGTGATCAGTGCATGATCAGTCACGTGACCAGTGCATGGTAGCTGCGTGATCAGTGCATGATCAGCCACGTGATCAGTGCATGATAGCCACGTGATCAGTGCATGATCAGTCACGTGATCAGTGCATGATCAGTCACGTGATCAGTGCATGATCAGTCACGTGATCAGTGCATGATCAGTCACGTGATCAGTGCATGATCAGTCACGTGACCAGTGCATGGTAGCTACGTGATCATTGCATGATCAGCCACGTGATCAGTGCATGATAGCCACGTGATCAGTGCATGATCAGCCACGTGATCAGTGCATGATCAGTCACGTGATCAGTGCATGATCAGCCACGTGATCAGTGCATGATCAGTCACGTGACCAGTACATGATAGCTACGTGATCATTGCATGATCAGCCACGTGATCTGTGCATGATAGCCACGTGATCAGAGCATGATCAGTCACGTGATCAGTGTGTGATCAGCCACGTGACCAGTGCATAATATCAGTGCATGATAGCCACGTGATCAGTGCATGATCAGTCACGTGATCAGTGCATGATCAGCCACGGGATCAGTGCATGATCAGCCACGTGATCAGTGCATGATCAGTCACGTGATCAGTGCATGATCAGCCACCTGATCAGTGAATGATCAGTCACGTGACCAGTACATGGTAGCTACGTGATCATTGCATGATCAGCCACGTGATCATTGCATAATCAGTCACGTGATCAGTGCATGGTCAGTCACGTGATCTGTGCATGATCAGCCACGTGATCAGAGCATGATCAGTCACATGATACGTGTGTGATCAGCCACGTGACCAGTGCATAATATCAGTGCATGATAGCCACGTGATCAGTGCATGACCAGCCAGGTGAGAAGTGCATGATAGCCACGTGATCAGTGCATGATCAGTTACGTGATCAGTGTATGATCAGCCACGTGATCAGTGCATGATGTCACGTGATCAGTGCATGATCAGTCACGTGACAGTGTGTGATCAGCCACGTGAACAGTGCATGTTCAGCCACGTGATCAGTGCATGAGATCCACGTGATCAGTGCATGATCAGTTACGTGATCAGTGTATGATCAGCCACGTGAGCAGTGCATGGTCAGACACATGAACAGTGCATGATCAGCCACGTGATCAGTGCATGATATCCATGTGATCAGTGCATGATCAGCCACGTGATCATTGCATAATCAGTCACGTGATCAGTGCATGATCAGTCACGTGATCAGTGCATGATCAGCCACGTGATCAGTGCATGAGGAGTCATGTAGTCAATGCAAGATAGTGCCGTGATCAGTGCATGATAAATCCCGTGATGATTGTATGATCAGCCAAGTGATCAGTGCAAGATAGCCACGTGATCAGTGCATGATCAGCCACGTCATCAGTGCATGATAGCCACGTGATCAGTGCATGATCATTCACGTGATCAGAGCCATTAAGTCACGTGATCAGTGCATGATAGTCATGTGATCAGTCCATGCTCAGTCACGTGATCAGTGCATGATCAGCCACCTGATCAGTGCATGATCAGTCACCTGATCAGTGTATGATCATTCACGTGACCAGTACATGGTAGCTACATGATCATTGCATGATCAGCCACGTGAGTAGTGCATGATAGCCACGTGATCACTGCATGATCAGTCACGTAATCAGTGCATGATCAGTCACGTGATCATTGCATGGTAGCTGCGTGATCAGTGCATGATCAGCCACGTGAGCAGTGCATGATAGCCACGTGATCAGTGCATGATCAGACACGTGATCAGTGCATGACCAGGCACGTGATCAGTGTATGATCAGCCACGTGATCAGTGCATGATCAGCCACATGATCAGTGCATGATTAGTCACGTGATCAGTGTGTGATCAGCCACGTGAACAGTGCATGCTCAGTCACGTGATCAGGGCCTGCTGAGCTGCGTGATTACTGTCTGCTCATCTGCTTGACAATTGCCAGCTGAGCTACACGATTCCTGCCTGTCATCTCCTTGACAATTGCCACCTGTGCTACGTAATTCCTGCCTGCTCATCTACTTGATTATTGCCAGCTGAGCAGCATGATTTCTCATAGCTGAGTTCCATGATTATAGCCTGCTGACTGATTCGTGCCTACTCAGCTCTATGTTCATTGCCTCCAGAGGCACATGATCAGTGTATGACACCAAACATGATCAGCACATGATCAGTCACATGATCAGTGCATGATAAGCCAGGTGATCAGTGCATGATCAATTATGTGATCAGTGCATGATCAGTCATGTGACCAGTGCATGATAGCTGCGTGATCATTGCATGATCAGCCACGTGAGCAGTGCATGGTAGCCACGTGATCAGTGCATGATCAGTCACGTGATCTGTGCATGATCAGTCACGTTATCTGTGCATGATCAGTCACGTGATCAGTGCATGATCAGTCACGTGATCAGTGCATGATCAATCACGTGACCAGTACATGGTTGCTACGTGATCATTGCATGATCAGCCACGTGATCAGTGCATGATAGCCACGTGGTCAGTGCGTGATCAGTCACGTGATCAGTACATGATCAGTCACGTGATCAGTGCATGATCATTTACGTGATCTGAGCATGATCAGTCACGTGACCAGTATATGGTTGCTAAGTGAACACTGCATGACCAGCCAGGTGATCAGTGCATGATAGCCATGTGATCAGTGCATGATCAGTTACGTGAGCAGTGCATGATCAGCCACGTGATCAGTGCATGAGTGTCACGTGATCAGTACATGATCAGTCACGTGACAGGTGTATGGTAAGCCACGTGAACAGTGCATGTTCAGCCACGTGATCAGTGCATGAGATCCACGTGATCAGTGCATGATCAGTTACGTGAACAGTGCATGATCAGCCACGTGAGCAGTGCATGGTCAGACACATGAACAGTGCATGATCAAACACGTGATCAGTGCATGATATCCATGTGATCAGTGCATGATCAGCCACGTGATCATTGCATAATCAGTCACGTGATCAGTGCATGGTCAGTCACGTGATCAGTGCATGATCATCCATGTGATCAGTGCATGTGGAGTCATGTAGTCAATGCAAGATAGTGCCGTAATCAGTGCACGATAAATCCCGTGATGATTGTATGATCAGCCAAGTGATCAGTGCAAGATCAGCTACGTGATCAGTGCATGATCAGCCACGTCATCAGTGCATGAGAGCCACGTCATCAGTGCATGATCATTCACGTGATAGGTGTGTGATCAGCGACGTGAACAGTGCATGCTCATTCACGTGATCAGGGCCTGCTGAGCTGCATGATTACTGTCTGCTCATCTGCTTGACAATTGCCAGCTGAGCTGCACGATTCCTGCCTGTCATCTGCTTGACAATTGCCAGCTGTGCTGTGTAATTCCTGCCTGCTCAGCTGCTTGATTATTGCCAGCTGAGCAGCATGATTCCTCACAGCTGAGTTCCATGATTAGTGCCTGCTGACTGTTTGATTCGTGCCTACTCAGCTCTTTGTTTATTGCCTCCAGAGGCACATGATCAGTGTATGATAGCAAACATGATCAGCGCATGATCAGTCACATGATCAGAGCCATTAAGTCACGTGATCACTACATGATAGTCATGTGATCAGTCCATGCTCAGTCACGGTATCAGTGCATGATCAGCCACGTGATCAGTGCATGATCTGTCACATGATTAGTGTATGATCATCCACGTGATCAGTGCATGGGCAGTCATGTGATCAGTGCATGATATAGGCGTGATCAGTGCATGATCAGTCTCGTGATCAGTGCATGATAGCCACCTGATCAGTGCATGATCAGTCACCTGATGGGTGTATGATCATTCACGTGACCTGTACATGGTAGCTACATGATCATTGCATGATCAGCCACGTGAGTAGTGCATGATAGGCACGTGATCACTGCATGATCAGTCACGTAATCAGTGCATGATCAATCATGCGACCAGTACATGGTAGCTGCGTGATCATCGCATGATCAGCCACGTGAGCAGTGCATGATAGCCACGTGATCAGTGCATGATCAGACACGAGATCAGTGCATGACCAGGCACGTGATCAGTGTATGTCCAGCCAAGTGATCAGTGCATGATCAGCCACATGATCAGTGCATGATTAGTCAGCCTGCTGAGCTGCATTCCTGCCTGATCTCAGCTCTATGTTGCAATTGCCTGCTCAGAGAGCTGAGCACATGATCAGGTGCCATGATCACCAAACATGATCAGCACATGATCAGTCACATAATCAATGCATGATAAGCCAGGTGATCAGTGCATGATCAATTACGTGATCAGTGCATGATCAGTCATGTGACCAGTACATGGTAGCTGCGTGATCATTGCATGATCAGCCACGTGAGCAGTGCATGATAGCCACGTGATCAGTGCATGATCAGTTACCTGATCAGTGCATGCTCAGTCAGGTGACCAGTGCATGTTAGCTACGTGATCATTGCATGATCAGCCACGTGATCAGTGCATTATAGCCACGTGATCAGTGCATGATAGCCACGTGATCAGTGCATGATCAGTCACGTGATACGTGTGTGATCAGCCACGTGATCAGTGCATGTTATCCACGTTATCAGTGCAGGATAGCCACGTGATCACTTCATGATTATTTACGTGATCTGTACATGATCAGTCACGTGATACGTGAGTGATCAGCCCCCGGATCAGTGCGTGATGAGCCATGTGATCAGTGCAGGATCAATTACGTGATCAGTGCATGATTAGTCACATGACCAGTACATGGTTTGTACGTGATCATTGTGTGATCAGCCACGTGATCAGTGCATGATAGCCACGTGGTCAGTGCATGATAGCCACATGATCAGTGCATGAGGAGCCACGTGATCAGTGCATGATCAGTCATGTGATACATGTGTGATCAGCCACGTGATCACTGCATGATGAGCCACGTGATCAGTGCATGATCAGCCACGTGATCAGTGCATGATCAGCCACGTGATCAGTGAATGATCAGTCACGTGATCAGTGCATGATCAGCCACGTGATCAGTGCATGATCAGTCACGTGACCAGTACATGGTAGCTACGTGATCATTGCATGATCAGCCACGTGATCTGTGCATGATAGCCACGTGATCAGTGCATGATCAGTCACATGATACGTGTGTGATCAGTCACGTGACCAGTGCATGATATCCGTGCATGATAGCCACGTGATCAGTGCATGATAGCCACGTGATCAGTGCATGATCAGTCACGTGATACGTGTGTGATCAGCCACGTGATCAGTGCATGATATCCACGTGAACAGTGCAGGATAGCCACGTGATCACTTCATGATTAGTCACGTGATCTGTACATGATCAGTCACGTGATACGTGTGTGATCAGCCACCGTATCAGTGCGTGATGAGCCACGGGATCAGTGCAGGATCAATTGCGTGATCAGTGCAAGATCAGTCAGGAGACCAGTACATGGTTGCTACGTGATCCTTGCATGATCAGCCACGTGAGCAGAGCATGATAGCCACGTGATCAGTGCATGATCAGTCACGTGATCAGTACATGATCAGTCACCTGAACAGTGTATGATCATTTACGTGATCTGTGCATGATCAGTCACGTGACCAGTATATGGTAGCTTCGTGATCATTCCATGACGAACCAGTGAGCAGTGCATGATAGCCACATGATTTGTGCATGATGAGTTACGTGAGCAGAGTATGATCAGCCACGTGATCAGTGCATGAGTGCCACGTGATCCATGCATGATATGTCACGTGACAGGTGTGTGATCAGCCACGTGAGCAGTGCATGTTCAGCCACGTATTCAGTGCATGATAGCCACGTGATCAGTGCATGATCCGTTACGTGAGCAGTGTATGATCAGCCACGTGATCAGTGCATGGTCAGACACATGAACACTGTATGATCAGCCACGTGATCAGTGCATGATATCCAAGTGATCAGTGCATGATCAATCACGTGATCAGTGTATGAGCAGCCACGTGAACAGTGCATACTCAGTCACGTGATCAGGGCCTGCTGAACTGCGTATTTACAGTCTGCTCATCTGCTTGACAATTGCCAGCTGAGCTGCACGATTCCTGCCTGTCACCTGCTTGACAATTGCCAGCTGTGCTGCGTAATTCCTGCCTGCTCAGCTGCTTGATTATTGCCAGCTGAGCAGCATGATTCCTCACAGCTGAGTTCCATGATTATTGCCTGCTGACTGTATGATTCGTGCCTACTCAGCTCTTTGTTTATTGCCTCCAGAGGCACGTGATCAGTGTATGATAGCAAACATGATCATCGCATGATCAGTCACATGATCAGCGCCATTAAGTCACGTGATCACTACATGGTAGTCATGTGATCAGTCCATGCTCAGTCACGGTATCAGTGCATGATCAGCCACGTGATCAGTGCATGATCAATTACGTGATCAGTGCATGATCAGTCAAGTGACCAGTACATGGTAGCTACGTGATCATTGCCAGATCAGCCACGTGAGCAGTGCATGATAGGCACGTGATCAGTGCATGATCAGCCATGTGATCAGTGCATGATCAGTCACGTGATCAGTGCATGATCATCCACGTGATCAGTGCATGCGGAGTCATGTAGTCAATGCATGATAGCACCGTGATCAGTGCACGATCAGTCCCGTGATGAGTGTATGATCAGCCAAGTGATCAGTGCAAGATAGCTACGTGATCAGTGCATGATCAGTCACGTGATAGGTGTGTGATCAGCCATGTGAACAGTGCATGCTCAGTCACGTGATCAGGGTCTGCTGAGCTGCGTGATTACTGTCTGCTCATCTGCTTGACAATTTCCAGCTGAGCTGCACGATTCCTGCCTGTCATCTCCTTAACAATTGCCACCTGTGCTGCGTAATTCCTGCCTGCTCATCTACTTTATTATAGCCAGCTGAGCAGCATGATTTCTCAGAGCTGAGTTCCATGATTATAGCCTGCTGACTGATTCCTGCCTACTCAGCTCTATGTTCATTGCCTCCAGAGGCACATGATCAGTGTGTGACACCAAACATGATCAGCACATGATCAGTCACATGATCAATGCATGATAAGCCAGGTGATCAGTGCATGATCAATTATGTGATCAGTGCATGATCAGTCATGTGACCAGTACATGGTAGTTGCGTGATCATTGCATGATCAGACACGTGAACAGTGCATGGTAGACACGTGAACAGTGCATGATCAGTCACGTGATCTGTGCATGATCAGTCACGTGATCAGTGCATTATCAATTACCTGATCAGTGCATGATCAGTCACGTGACCAGTGCATGGTAGCTACGTGATCATTGCATGATCAGCCACGTGAACAGTGCATTGTAGACACGTGAACAGTGCATGATCAGTCACGTGATCTGTGCATGATCAGTCACGTGATCTGTGCATGATCAGTCACGTGATCAGTGCATGATCAATTACCTGATCAGTGCATGATCAGTCACGTGACCAGTGCATGGTAGCTACGTGATCATTGCATGATCAGCCACGTGAGCAGTGCATGATAGCCACGTGATCAGTGCATGATCAGCCACGTAATCAGTGCATGATCAGTCACGTGATCAGTGCATGATCAGCCACGTGATCAGTGCATGATCAGTCACGTGACCAGTACATGGTAGCTAAGTGATCATTGCATGATCAGCCACGTGATCTGTGCATGATAGCCACGTGATCAGAGCATGATCAGTCACATGATACGTGTGTGATCAACCACGTGACCAGTGCATATTATCAGTGCATGATAGCCACGTGATCAGTGCATGATCAGTCACGTGATCAGTGCATGATCAGCCACGGGATCAGTGCATGATCAGCCACGTGATCAGTGCATGATCAGTCACGTGATCAGTGCATGATCAGCCACCTGATCAGTGAATGATCAGTCACGTGACCAGTACATGGTAGCTGCGTGATAACTGCATGATAGCCACTCGATCAGTGCATGATCAGTCACGTGATCAGTGCATGATCAGTCACGTGATCAGTGCATGATAGCCACGTGATCAGTGCATGATCAGTCACGTGATCTGTGCATGATAGCCACGTGATAACTGCATGATAGCCACTCGATCAGTGCATGATCAGTCACGTGATCAGTGCATGATCAGTCACGTGATCAGTGCATGATAGCCACGTGATCAGTGCATGATCAGCCACGTAATCAGTGCATGATCAGTCATGTGACCAGTACATGGTAGCTGCGTGATCATTGCATGATCAGCCACGTGAGAAGTGCATTATAGCCACGTGATCAGTGCATGATCAGTCACGTGATCTGTGCATGATCAGTCACGTGATCTGTGCATGATCAGTCACGTGATCTGTGCATGATCAGTCACGTGATCAGTGCATGATCAATTACCTGATTAGTGCATGATCAGTCACGTGACCAGTGCATGGTAGCTACGTGATCATTGCATGATCAGCCACGTGAGCAGTGCATGATAGCCACGTGATCAGTGCATGATCAGCCACGTAATCAGTGCATGATCAGTCACGTGATCAGTGCATGATCAGCCACGTGATCAGTGCATGATCAGTCACGTGACCAGTACATGGTAGCTAAGTGATCATTGCATGATCAGCCACGTGATCTGTGCATGATAGCCACGTGATCAGAGCATGATCAGTCACATGATACGTGTGTGATCAGCCACGTGACCAGTGCATAATATCAGTGCATGATAGCCACGTGATCAGTGCATGATCAGTCACGTGATCAGTGCATGATCAGCCACGTGATCAGTGCATGATCAGCCACGTGATCAGTGCATGATCAGTCACGTGATCAGTGCATGATCAGCCACCTGATCAGTGCATGATCAGTCACCTGACCAGTACATGGTAGCTACGTGATCATTGCATGATCAGCCACGTGATCTGTGCATGATAGCTACGTGATCAGTGCATGATCAGTCACGTGATACATGTGTGATCACCCACGTGATCAGTGCATGATATCCACGTGATCAGTACAGGATAGCCACGTGATCACTTCATGATTAGTCACGTGATCTGTAAATGATCCGTCACGTGATACGTGTCTGATCAGCCACCGGATCAGTGCGTGATGAGCCACGTGATCATTGCAGGATCAATTACGTGATCAGTGCATGATCAGTCACGAGGCCAGTACATGGTTGCTACGTGATCGTTGCATGATCAGCCACGTGAGCAGAGCATGATAGCCACGTGATCAGTGCATTATCAGTCACATGATCAGTACATGATCAGACACTTGAACAGTGCCTGATCATTTACGTGATCAGTGCATGATCAGTCACATGACCAGTATATGGTAGCTTCGTGATCATTCCATGAAGAACCACGTGAGCAGTGCATGATAGCCATGTGATGTGTGCATGATGAGTTACGTGAGCAGTGTATGATAAGCCACGTGATCAGTGCATGAGTGCCACGTGATCCGTGCATGATATGTCACGTGACAGGTGTGTGATCAGCCACGTGAGCAGTGCATGTTCAGCCACGTATTCAGTGCATGATAGCCACGTGTTCAGTGCATGATCAGTTACGTGAGCAGTATATGATCAGCCACGTGATCAGTGCATGGTCAGACACGTGAACACTGTATGATCAGCCACGTGATCAGTGCATGATATCCAAGTGATCAGTGCATGATCAATCACGTGATCAGTGTATGAGCCGCCACGTGAACAGTGCATACTCAGTCACGTGATCAGGGCCTGCTGAGCTGCATATTTACTGTCTGTTCATCTGCTTGACAATTGCCAGGTGAGCTGCACGATTCCTGCCTGTCATCTGCTTGACAATTGCCAGCTGTGCTGTGTAATTCCTGCCTGCTCAGCTGCTTGATTATTGCCAGCTGAGCAGCATGATTCCTCACAGCTGAGTTCCATGATTATTGCCTGCAGACTGTATGATTCGTGCCTACTCAGCTCTTTGTTTATTGCCTCCAGAGGCACATGATCAGTGTATGATAGCAAACATGATCAGCGCATGATCAGTCACATGATCAGCGCCATTAAGTCACGTGATCACTACATGATAGTCATGTGATCAGTCCATGCTCAGTCACGGTATCAGTGCATGATCAGCCACGTGATCAGTGCATGATCTGTCACATGATTAGTGTATGATCATCCACGTGATCAGTGCATGGGCAGTCATGTGATCAGTGCATGATATAGACGTGATCAGTGCATGATCAGTCTCGTGATCAGTGCATGATAGCCACGTGATCAGTGCATGATCAGTCACCTGATGGGTGTATGATCATTCACGTGACCTGTACATGGTAGCTACATGATCATTGCATGATCAGCCACGTGAGAAGTGCATGATAGCCACGTGATCACTGCATGATCAGTCACGTGATCAGTGCATGATCAGTCATGTGACCAGTACATGGTAGCTGCGTGATCATCGCATGATCAGCCACGTGAGCAGTGCATGATAGCCACGTGATCAGTGCATGATCAGACACGAGATCAGTGCATGATCAGTCACGTGATCAGTGCATGATCAGCCACGTGATCAGTGCATGACCAGGCATGTGATCAGTGTATGTCCAGCCAAGTGATCAGTGCATGATAGTCACGTGATCAGTGCATGATCAGTCACTTGATCAGTGTATGATCAGCCACGTGATCAGTGCATGATCAGCCACATGATCAGTGCATGATCAATTACGTGATCAGTGCATGATCAGTCAAGTGACCAGTACATGGTAGCTACGTGATCATTGCCAGATCAGCCACGTGAGCAGTGCATGATAGCCACGTGATCAGTGCATGATCAGCCATGTGATCAGTGCATGATCAGTCACGTGATCAGTTCATGGTCAGTCACGTGATCAGTGCATGATCATCCACGTGATCAGTGCATGTGAGTCATATAGTCAATGCATGATAGCGCCGTGATCAGTGCACGATCAGTCCCGTGATGAGTGTATGATCAGCCAAGTGATCAGTGCAAGATAGCTACGTGATCAGTGCATGATCAGTCACATGATCAGTGCATGATCAGTCACGTGATAGGTGTGTGATCAGCCATGTGAACAGTGCATGCTCAGTCACGTGATCAGGGCCTGCTGAGCTGCGTGATTACTGTCTGCTCATCTGCTTGACAATTTCCAGCTGAGCTGCACGATTCCTGCCTGTCATCTCCTTGACAATTGCCACCTGTGCTGCGTAATTCCTGCCTGCTCATCTACTTGATTATTGCCAGCTGAGCAGCATGATTTCTCAGAAGTGAGTTCCATGATTATAGCCTGCTGAGTGATTCCTGCCTACTCAGCTCTATGTTCATTGCCTCCAGAGGCACATGATCAGTGTGTGACACCAAACATGATCAGCGCATGATCAGTCACATAATCAATGCATGATAAGCCAGGTGATCAGTGCATGATCAATTACGTGCTCAGTGCATGATCAGTCATGTGACCAGTACATGGTAGCTGCGTGATCATTGCATGATCAGCCACGTGAGCAGTGTATGATCAGTCACGTGATCAGAGCATGATCAGCCACCTGATCAGTGCATGATCAGTCACGTGACCAGTACATGGTAGCTACGTGATCATTGCATGATCAGCCACGTGATCTGTGCATGATAGCCACGTGATCAGTGCATGATCAGTCACGTGATACATGTGTGATCAGCCACGTGATCAGTGCATGATATCCACGTGATCAGTGCAGGATAGCCACGTGATCACTTCATGATTAGTCACGTGATTTGTAAATGATCAGTCACGTGATACGTGTCTGATCAGCCACCGGATCAGTGCGTGATGAGCCACGTGATCAGTGCAGGATCAATTACGTGATCAGTGCATGATCAGTCACGAGACCAGTACATGGTTGCTACGTGATCGTTGCATGATCAGCCACGTGAGCAGAGCATGATAGCCACGTGATCAGTGCATTATCAGTCACATGATCAGTACATGATCAGTCACGTGAAGAGTGCATTATCATTTACGTGATCTGTGCATGATCAGTCACGTGACCAGTATATGGTAGCTTCGTGATCATTCCATGAAGAACCACGTGAGCAGTGCATGATAGCCATGTGATGTGTGCATGATGAGTTACGTGAGCAGTGTATGATCAGCCACGTGATCAGTGCATGAGTGCCACGTGATCCGTGCATGTTATGTCACGTGACAGGTGTGTAATCAGCCACGTGAGCAGTGCATGTTCAGCCACGTATTCAGTGCATGATAGCCACGTGATCAGTGCATGATCCGTTACGTGAGCAGTGTATGATCAGCCACGTGATCAGTGCATGGTCAGACACGTGAACACTGTATGATCAGCCACGTGATCAGTGCATGATATCCAAGTGATCAGTGCATGATCAATCACGTGATCAGTGTATGAGCAGCCACGTGAACAGTGCATACTCAGTCACGTGATCAGGGCCTGCTGAGCTGCGTATTTACTGTCTGCTCATCTGCTTGACAATTGCCAGCTGAGCTGCACGATTCCTGCCTGTCATCTGCTTGACAATTGCCAGCTCTGCTGCGTAATTCCTGCCTGCTCAGCTGCTTGATCATTGCCAGCTGAGCAGCATGATTCCTCACAGCTGAGTTCCATGATTATTGCCTGCTGACTGTATGATTCGTGCCTACTCAGCTCTTTGTTTATTGCCTCCAGAGGCACATGATCAGTGTATGATACCAAACATGATCATCGCATGATCAGTCACATGATCAGCGCCATTAAGTCACGTGATCACTACATGATAGTCATGTGATCAGTCCATGCTCAGTCACGGTATCAGTGCATGATCAGCCACGTGATCAGTGCATGATCTGTCACATGATTAGTGTATGATCATCCACGTAAACAGTGCATGGGCAGTCATGTGATCAGGGCATGGTATAGACGTGATCAGTGCATGATCAGTCTCGTGATCAGTGCATGATAGCCACGTGATCAGTGCATGATCAGTCACCTGATGGGTGTATGATCATTCACGTGACCTGTACATGGTAGCTACATGAACATTGCATGATCAGCCACGTTAGTAGTGTACGATAGCCACGTGATCACTGCATGATCACTCACGTGATCAGTGCATGATCAGTCATGTGACAAGTACATGGTAGCTGCGTGATCATTGCATGATCAGCCACGTGAGCAGTGCATGATAGCCACGTGATCAGTGCATGATCAGCCACGTGATCAGTGCATGATCAGTCACGTGATCAGTGTATGATCAGCCACGGGATCAGTGCATGATCAGCCACATGATCAGTGCATGATCAGTTACGTGATCAGTGCATGATCAGTCAAGTGACCAGTACATGGTAGCTACGTGATCATTGCCAGATCAGCCACGTGAGCAGTGCATGATAGGCACGTGATCAGTGCATGATCAGCCATGTGAACAGTGCATGATCAGTCACGTGATCAGTGCATGGTCAGTCACGTGATCAGTGCATGATCATCCACGTGATCAGTGCATGCGGAGTCTTGTAGTCAATGCATGATAGCACCGTGATCAGTGCACGATCAGTCCCGTGATGAGTGTATGATCAGCCAAGTGATCAGTGCAAGATAGCTACATGATAAGTGCATGATCAGTCACGTGATAGGTGTGTGATCAGCCATGTGAACAGTGCATGCTCAGTCACGTGATCAGGGCCTGCTGAGCTGCGTGATTACTGTCTGCTCATCTGCTTGACAATTTCCAGCTGAGCTGCACGATTCCTGCCTGTCATCTGCTTGACAATTGCCAGCTGTGCTGCGTAATTCCTGCCTGCTCATCTACTTGATTATTGCCAGCTGAGCAGCATGATTTCTCAGAGCTGAGTTCCATGATTATAGCCTGCTGACTGATTCCTGCCTACTCAGCTCTATGTTCATTGCCTCCAGAGGCACATGATCAGTGTGTGACACCAAACTTGATCAGCACATGATCAGTCACATGATCAATGCATGATAAGCCAGGTGATCAGTGCATGATCAATTATGTGATCAGTGCATGATCAGTCATGTGACCAGTACATGGTAGTTTCGTGATCATTGCATGATCAGCCAAGTGAACAGTGCATGGTAGACACGTGAACAGTGCATGATCAGTCACGTAATCTGTGCATGATCAGTCACGTGATCTGTGCATGATCAGTCACGTGATCAGTGCATGATCAATTACCTGATCAGTGCATGATCAGTCACGTGACCAGTGCATGGTAGCTACGTGATCATTGCATGATCAGCCACGTGAGCAGTGCATGATAGCCACGTGATCAGTGCATGATCAGCCACGTGATCAGTGCATGATCAGTCACGTGACCAGTACATGGTAGTTAAGTGATCATTGCATGATCAGCCACGTGATCTGTGCATGATAGCCACGTGATCAGAGCATGATCAGTCACATGATACGTGTGTGATCAGCCACGTGACCAGTGCATAATATCAGTGAATGATAGCCACGTGATCAGTGCATGATCAGTCACGTGATCAGTGCATGATCAGCCACGTGATCAGTGCATGATCAGCCACGTGATCAGTGCATGATCAGTCACGTGATCAGTGCATGATCAGCCACCTGATCAGTGAATGATCAGTCATGTGACCAGTACATGGTAGCTACGTGATCATTGCATGATCAGCCACGTGATCTGTACATGATAGCCACGTGATCAGTGCATGATCAGTCACGTGATACATGTGTGATCAGCCACGTGATCTGTGCATGATATCCACGTGATCAATGCAGGATAGCCACGTGATCACTTCATGAATAGTCACGTGATCTGTAAATGATCAGAGACGTGATACGTGTCTGATCAGCCACCGGATCAGTGCGTGATGAGCCACGTGATCAGTGCAGGATCAATTACGTGATCAGTGCATGATTAGTCACGAGACCAGTACATTGTTGCTACGTGATCGTTGCATGATCAGCCACGTGAGCAGAGCATGATAGCCACATGATCAGTGCATTATAAGTCACACGATCAGTACATGATCAGTCACGTGAACAGTGCATGATCATTTACGTGATCTGTGCATGATCAGTCACGTGACCAGTATATGGTAGCTTCGTGATCATTCCATGAAGAACCACATGAGCAGTGCATGATAGCCACGTGATGTGTGCATGATGAGTTACGTGAGCAGTGTATGATCATCCACGTGATCAGTGCATGAGTGCCACGTGATCCGTGCATGATATGTCACGTGACAGGTGTGTGATCAGCCACGTGAGCAGTGCATGTTCATCCACGTATTCAGTGTATGATAGCCACGTGATCTGTGCATGATCAGTTATGTGAGCAGTGTATGATCAGCCACGTGTTCAGTGCATGGTCAGACACGTGAACATTGTATGATCAAACACGTGATCAGTGCATGATATCCAGGTGATCAGTGCATGATCAATCACGTGATCAGTGTATGAGCAGCCACGTGAACAGTGCATACTCAGTCACGTGATCAGTGCCTGCTGAGCTGCGTATTTACTGTCTGCTCATGTGCTTGACAATTGCCAGCTGAGCTGCACGATTCCTGCCTGTCATCTGCTTGACAATTGCCAGCTGTGCTGCGTAATTCCTGCCTGCTCAGCTGCATGATTATTGCCAGCTGAGCAGCATGATTCCTCACAGCTGAGTCCCATGATTATTGCCTGCTGACTGTATGATTTGTGCCTACTCAGCTCTTTGTTTATTGCCTCCAGAGGCACATGATCAGTGTATGATAGCAAACATGATCAGCGCATGATCAGTCACATGATCAGCGCCATAAAGTCACGTGATCACTACATGGTAGTCATGTGATCAGTCCATGCTCAGTCACGGTATCAGTGCATGATCAGTCACGTGATCTGTGCATGATCAGTCACGTGATCTGTACATGATCAGTCACGTAATCAGTGCATGAACAATTACCTGATCAGTGCATGATCAGTCACGTGACCAGTGCATGGTAGCTACGTGATCATTGCATGATCAGCCACGTGAGCAGTGCATGATAGCCACGTGATCAGTGCATGATCAGCCACGTGATCAGTGCATGATCAGTCACGTGATCAGTGCATGATCAGCCACGTGATCAGTGCATGATCAGTCACGGGACAAGTACATGGTAGCTACGTGATCATTGCATGATCAGCCACGTGATCTGTGCATCATAGCCACGTGATCAGAGCATGATAAGTCACATGATACGTGTGTGATCATCCACGTGACCAGTGCATAATATCAGTGCATGATAGCCACGTGAGTAGTGCATGATGAGTCACGTGATCAGTGCATGATCAGTCACGTGATCAGTGCATGATCAGGCACGTGATCAGTGCATGATCAGTCACGTGATCAGTGCATGATCAGCCACGTGATCAGTGCATGATCAGTCACGTGACCAGTACATTGTAAGTACGTGATCATTGCATGATCAGCCACGTGATCTGTGCATGATATCCACGTGATCAGTGCATGATCTGTCCCGTGATACATGCGTGATCACCCACGTGATCAGTGCATGGTATCCACGTGATCAGTACACGATAGCCACGTGATCACTTCATGATTAGTCACGTGATCTGTAAATGATCAGTCACGTGATACGTGTCTGATCAGCCACCGGATCAGTGCGTGATGAGCCACGTGATCAGTGCAGGATCAATTACGTGATCAGTGCATGATCAGTCACGAGACCAGTACATGGTTGCTACGTGATCGTTGCATGATCAGCCACGTGAGCAGAGCATGATAGCCACGTGATCAGTGCATTATCAGTCACATGATCAGTACATGATCAGACACTTGAACAGTGCCTGATCATTTACGTGATCAGTGCATGATCAGTCACATGACCAGTATATGGTAGCTTCGTGATCATTCCATGAAGAACCACGTGAGCAGTGCATGATAGCCACGTGATGTGTGCATGATGAGTTACGTGAGCAGTGTATGATAAGCCACGTGATCAGTGCATGAGTGCCACGTGATCCGTGCATGATATTTCACGTGACAGGTGTGTGATCAGCCACGTGAGCAGTGCATGTTCAGCCACGTATTCAGTGCATGATAGCCACGTGATCAGTGCATGATCAGTTACGTGAGCAGTGTATGATCAGCCACGTGATCAGTGCATGATATCCAAGTGATCAGTGAATGATTAATCACGTGATCGGTGTATGAGCCGCCACGTGAACAGTGCATACTCAGTCACGTGATCAGGGCCTGCTGAGCTGCATATTTACTGTCTGCTCATCTGCTTGACAATTGCCAGGTGAGCTGCACGATTCCTGCCTGTCATCTGCTTGACAATTGCCAGCTCTGCTGTGTAATTCCTACCTGCTCAGCTGCTTGATTATTGCCAGCTGAGCAGCGTGATTCCTCACAGCTGAGTTCCATGATTATTGCCTGCTGACTGTATGATTCGTGCCTACTCAGCTCTTTGTTTATTGCCTCCAGAGGCACATGATCAGTGTATGATAGCAAACATGATCAGCGCATGATCAGTCACATGATCAGCGCCATTAAGTCACGTGATCACTACATGATAGTCATGTGATCAGTCCATGCTCAGTCACGGTATCAGTGCATGATCAGCCACGTGATCAGTGCATGATCTGTCACATGATTAGTGTATGATCATCCACGTGATCAGTGCATGGGCAGTCATGTGATCAGTGCATGATATAGACGTGATCAGTGCATGATCAGTCTCGTGATCAGTGCATGATAGCCACGTGATCAGTGCATGATCAGTCACCTGATGGGTGTATGATCATTCACGTGACCTGTACATGGTAGCTACATGATCATTGCATGATCAGCCACGTGAGTAGTGCATGATAGCCACGTGATAACTGCATGATCAGTCACGTGATCAGTGCATGACCAGTCATGTGACCAGTACATCGTAGCTGCGTGATCATCGCATGATCAGCCACGTGAGCAGTGAATGATAGCCACGTGATCAGTGCATGATCAGACACGAGATCAGTGCATGATCAGTCACGTGATCAGTGCATGATCAGCCACGTGATCAGTGCATGACCAGGCATGTGATCAGTGTATGTCCAGCCAAGTGATCAGTGCATGATAGCCACGTGATCAGTGCATGATCAGTCACGTGATCAGTGTATGATCAGCCACGTGATCAGTGCATGATCAGCCACATGATCAGTGCATGATCAATTACGTGATCAGTGCATGATCAGTCAAGTGACCAGTACATGGTAGCTACGTGATCATTGCCAGATCAGCCACGTGAGCAGTGCATGATAGCCACGTGATCAGTGCATGATCAGCCATGTGATCAGTGCATGATCAGTCACGTGATCAGTTCATGGTCAGTCACGTGATCAGTGCATGATCATCCACGTGATCAGTGCATGTATAGTCATATAGTCAATGCATGATAGCGCCGTGATCAGTGCACGATCAGTCCCGTGATGAGTGTATGATCAGCCAAGTGATCAGTGCAAGATAGCTACGTGATCAGTGCATGATCAGTCACATGATCAGTGCATGATCAGTCACGTGATAGGTGTGTGATCAGCCATGTGAACAGTGCATGCTCAGTCACGTGATCAGGGCCTGCTGAGCTGCGTGATTACTGTCTGCTCATCTGCTTGACCATTTCCAGCTGAGCTGCACGATTCCTGCCTGTCATCTCCTTGACAATTGCCACCTGTGCTACGTAATTCCTGCCTGCTCATCTACTTGATTATTGCCAGCTGAGCAGCATGATTTCTCAGAGCTGAGTTCCATGATTATAGCCTGCTGACTGATTCCTGCCTACTCAGCTCTATGTTCATTGCCTCCAGAGGCACATGATCAGTGTGTGACACCAAACATGATCAGCACATGATCAGTCACATGATCAATGCATGATAAGCCAGGTGATCAGTGCATGATCAATTATGTGATCAGTGCATGATCAGTCATGTGACCAGTACATGGTAGCTGTGTGATCATTGCATGATCAGCCACGTGAGCAGTGCATGATCAGTCACGTGATCAGAGCATGATCAGCCACCTGATCAGTGCATGATCAGTCACGAGACCAGTACATGGTAGCTACGTGATCATTGCATGATCAGCCACGTGATCTGTGCATGATAGCCACGTGATCAGTGCATGATCAGTCACGTGATACATGTGTGATCAGCCACGTGATCAGTGCATGATATCCACGTGATCAGGGCAGGATAGCCACATGATCACTTAATGATTAGTCACGTGATTTGTAAATGATCAGTCACGTGATACGTGTCTGATCAGCCACCGGATCAGTGCGTGATGAGCCACGTGATCAGTGCAGGATCAATTACGTGATCAGTGCATGATCAGTCACGAGACCAGTACATGGTTGCTACGTGATCGTTGCATGATCAGCCACGTGAGCAGAGCATGATAGCCACGTGATCAGTGCATTATCAGTCACGTGATCAGTGCATGATCAGCCACCTGATCAGTGAATGATCAGTCACGTGACCAGTACATGGTAGGTAGGTGATCATTGCATGATCAGCCAAGTGAACAGTGCATGGTAGCCACGTGAACAGTGCATGATCAGTCACGTAATCTGTGCATGATCAGTCACGTGATCTGTGCATGATCAGTCACGTGATCAGTGCATGATCAATTACCTGATCAGTGCATGATCAGTCACGTGACCAGTGCATGGTAGCTACGTGATCATTGCATGATCAGCCACGTGAGCAGTGCATGATAGCCACGTGATCAGTGCATGATCAGCCACGTGATCAGTGCATGATCAGTCACGTGACCAGTACATGGTAGTCAAGTGATCATTGCATGATCAGCCACGTGATCTGTGCATGATAGCCACGTGATCAGAGCATGATCAGTCACATGATACGTGTGTGATCAGCCACGTGACCAGTGCATAATATCAGTGCATGATAGCCACGTGATCAGTGCATGATCAGTCACGTGATCAGTGCATGATCAGCCACGTGATCAGTGCATGATCAGCCACGTGATCAGTGCATGATCAGTCACGTGATCACTGCATGATCAGCCACCTGATCAGTGAATGATCAGTCACGTGACAGTACATGGTAGCTACGTGATCATTGCATGATCAGCCACGTGATCTGTGCATGATCAGCCACGTGATCAGTGCATGATCAGTCACGTGATCAGTGCATGATCAGCCACCTGATCAGTGAATGATCAGTCACGTGACCAGTACATGGTAGCTACGTGATCATTGCATGATCAGCCACGTGATCTGTACATGATAGCCACGTGATCAGTGCATGATCAGTCACGTGATACATGTGTGATCAGCCACGTGATCTGTGCATGATATCCACGTGATCAATGCAGGATAGCCACGTGATCACTTCATGATTAGTCACGTGATCTGTAAATGATCAGAGACGTGATACGTGTCTGATCAGCCACCGGATCAGTGCGTGATGAGCCACGTGATCAGTGCAGGATCAATTACGTGATCAGTGCATGATTAGTCACGAGACCAGTACATTGTTGCTACGTGATCGTTGCATGATCAGCCAAGTGAGCAGAGCATGATAGCCACATGATCAGTGCATTATCAGTCACACGATCAGTACATGATCAGTCACGTGAACAGTGCATGATCATTTACGTGATCTGTGCATGATCAGTCACGTGACCAGTATATGGTAGCTTCGTGATCATTCCATGAAGAACCACGTGAGCAGTGCATGATAGCCACGTGATGTGTGCATGATGAGTTACGTGAGCAGTGTATGATCAGCCACGTGATCAGTGCATGAGTGCCACGTGATCCGTGCATGATATGTCACGTGACAGGTGTGTGATCAGCCACGTGAGCAGTGCATGTTCAGCCACGTATTCAGTGTATGATAGCCACGTGATCTGTGCATGATCAGTTATGTGAGCAGTGTATGATCAGCCACGTGTTCAGTGCATGGTCAGACACGTGAACATTGTATGATCAAACACGTGATCAGTGCATGATATCCAAGTGATCAGTGCATGATCAATCACGTGATCAGTGTATGAGCAGCCACGTGAACAGTGCATACTCAGTCACGTGATCAGTGCCTGCTGAGCTGCGTATTTACTGTCTGCTCATGTGCTTGACAATTGCCAGCTGAGCTGCACGATTCCTGCCTGTCATCTGCTTGACAATTGCCAGCTGTGCTGCGTAATTCCTGCCTGCTCAGCTGCATGATTATTGCCAGCTGAGCAGCATGATTCCTCACAGCTGAGTCCCATGATTATTGCCTGCTGACTGTATGATTTGTGCCTACTCAGCTCTTTGTTTATTGCCTCCAGAGGCACATGATCAGTGTATGATAGCAAACATGATCAGCGCATGATCAGTCACATGATCAGCGCCATTAAGTCACGTGATCACTACATGATAGTCATGTGATCAGTCCATGCTCAGTCACGGTATCAGTGCATGATCAGTCACGTGATCTGTGCATGATCAGTCACGTGATCTGTACATGATCAGTCACGTGATCAGTGCATGAACAATTACCTGATCAGTGCATGATCAGTCACGTGACCAGTGCATGGTAGCTACGTGATCATTGCATGATCAGCCACGTGAGCAGTGCATGATAGCCACGTGATCAGTGCATGATCAGCCACGTGATCAGTGCATGATCAGTCACGTGATCAGTGCATGATCAGCCACGTGATCAGTGCATGATCAGTCACGGGACAAGTACATGGTAGCTACGTGATCATTGCATGATCAGCCACGTGATCTGTGCATCATAGCCACGTGATCAGAGCATGATCAGTCACATGATACGTGTGTGATCATCCACGTGACCAGTGCATAATATCAGTGCATGATAGCCACGTGAGCAGTGCATGATGAGTCACGTGATCAGTGCATGATCAGTCACGTGATCAGTGCATGATCAGGCACGTGATCAGTGCATGATCAGTCACGTGATCAGTGCATGATCAGCCACGTGATCAGTGCATGATCAGTCACGTGACCAGTACATTGTAAGTACGTGATCATTGCATGATCAGCCACGTGATCTGTGCATGATATCCACGTGATCAGTGCATGATCTGTCCCGTGATACATGCGTGATCACCCACGTGATCAGTGCATGGTATCCACGTGATCAGTACACGATAGCCACGTGATCACTTCATGATTAGTCACGTGATCTGTAAATGATCAGTCACGTGATACGTGTCTGATCAGCCACCGGATCAGTGCGTGATGAGCCACGTGATCAGTGCAGGATCAATTACGTGATCAGTGCATGATCAGTCACGAGACCAGTACATGGTTGCTACGTGATCGTTGCATGATCAGCCACGTGAGCAGAGCATGATAGCCACGTGATCAGTGCATTATCAGTCACATGATCAGTACATGATCAGACACTTGAACAGTGCCTGATCATTTACGTGATCAGTGCATGATCAGTCACATGACCAGTATATGGTAGCTTCGTGATCATTCCATGAAGAACCACGTGAGCAGTGCATGATAGCCACGTGATGTGTGCATGATGAGTTACGTGAGCAGTGTATGATAAGCCACGTGATCAGTGCATGAGTGCCACGTGATCCGTGCATGATATTTCACGTGACAGGTGTGTGATCAGCCACGTGAGCAGTGCATGTTCAGCCACGTATTCAGTGCATGATAGCCACGTGATCAGTGCATGATCAGTTACGTGAGCAGTGTATGATCAGCCACGTGATCAGTGCATGATATCCAAGTGATCAGTGAATGATTAATCACGTGATCGGTGTATGAGCCGCCACGTGAACAGTGCATACTCAGTCACGTGATCAGGGCCTGCTGAGCTGCATATTTACTGTCTGCTCATCTGCTTGACAATTGCCAGGTGAGCTGCACGATTCCTGCCTGTCATCTGCTTGACAATTGCCAGCTCTGCTGTGTAATTCCTACCTGCTCAGCTGCTTGATTATTGCCAGCTGAGCAGCGTGATTCCTCACAGCTGAGTTCCATGATTATTGCCTGCTGACTGTATGATTCGTGCCTACTCAGCTCTTTGTTTATTGCCTCCAGAGGCACATGATCAGTGTATGATAGCAAACATGATCAGCGCATGATCAGTCACATGATCAGCGCCATTAAGTCACGTGATCACTACATGATAGTCATGTGATCAGTCCATGCTCAGTCACGGTATCAGTGCATGATCAGCCACGTGATCAGTGCATGATCTGTCACATGATTAGTGTATGATCATCCACGTGATCAGTGCATGGGCAGTCATGTGATCAGTGCATGATATAGACGTGATCAGTGCATGATCAGTCTCGTGATCAGTGCATGATAGCCACGTGATCAGTGCATGATCAGTCACCTGATGGGTGTATGATCATTCACGTGACCTGTACATGGTAGCTACATGATCATTGCATGATCAGCCACGTGAGTAGTGCATGATAGCCACGTGATCACTGCATGATCAGTCACGTGATCAGTGCATGATCAGTCTTGTGACCAGTACATGGTAGCTGCGTGATCATCGCATGATCAGCCACGTGAGCAGTGAATGATAGCCACGTGATCAGTGCATGATCAGACACGAGATCAGTGCATGATCAGTCACGTGATCAGTGCATGATCAGCCACGTGATCAGTGCATGACCAGGCATGTGATCAGTGTATGTCCAGCCAAGTGATCAGTGCATGATAGCCACGTGATCAGTGCATGATCAGTCACGTGATCAGTGTATGATCAGCCACGTGATCAGTGCATGATCAGCCACATGATCAGTGCATGATCAATTACGTGATCAGTGCATGATCAGTCAAGTGACCAGTACATGGTAGCTACGTGATCATTGCCAGATCAGCCACGTGAGCAGTGCATGATAGCCACGTGATCAGTGCATGATCAGCCATGTGATCAGTGCATGATCAGTCACGTGATCAGTTCATGGTCAGTCACGTGATCAGTGCATGATCATCCACGTGATCAGTGCATGTATAGTCATATAGTCAATGCATAATAGCGCCGTGATCAGTGCACGATCAGTCCCGTGATGAGTGTATGATCAGCCAAGTGATCAGTGCAAGATAGCTACGTGATCAGTGCATGATCAGTCACATGATCAGTGCATGATCAGTCACGTGATAGGTGTGTGATCAGACATGTGAACAGTGCATGCTCAGTCACGTGATCAGGGCCTGCTGAGCTGCGTGATTACTGTCTGCTCATCTGCTTGACCATTTCCAGCTGAGCTGCACGATTCCTGCCTGTCATCTCCTTGACAATTGCCACCTGTGCTACGTAATTCCTGCCTGCTCATCTACTTGATTATTGCCAGCTGAGCAGCATGATTTCTCAGAGCTGAGTTCCATGATTATAGCCTGCTGACTGATTCCTGCCTACTCAGCTCTATGTTCATTGCCTCCAGAGGCACATGATCAGTGTGTGACACCAAACATGATCAGCACATGATCAGTCACATGATCAATGCATGATAAGCCAGGTGATCAGTGCATGATCAATTATGTGATCAGTGCATGATCAGTCATGTGACCAGTACATGGTAGCTGCGTGATCATTGCATGATCAGCCACGTGAGCAGTGCATGATCAGTCACGTGATCAGAGCATGATCAGCCACCTGATCAGTGCATGATCAGTCACGTGACCAGTACATGGTAGCTACGTGATCATTGCATGATCAGCCACGTGATCTGTGCATGATAGCCACGTGATCAGTGCATGATCAGTCACGTGATACATGTGTGATCAGCCACGTGATCAGTGCATGATATCCACGTGATCAGGGCAGGATAGCCACATGATCACTTAATGATTAGTCACGTGATTTGTAAATGATCAGTCACGTGATACGTGTCTGATCAGCCACCGGATCAGTGCGTGATGAGCCACGTGATCAGTGCAGGATCAATTACGTGATCAGTGCATGATCAGTCACGAGACCAGTACATGGTTGCTACGTGATCGTTGCATGATCAGCCACGTGAGCAGAGCATGATAGCCACGTGATCAGTGCATTATCAGTCACGTGATCAGTGCATGATCAGCCACGTGATCAGTGCATGATCAGCCACGTGATCAGTGCATGATCAGGTCACGTGACAATTGCATGGTCAGCCACGTGATCATTCCATGATAGCCACGTGAGCAGTGCATGATCAGCCACGTGATCTGTGCATGATCAGTCACGTGATCAGTGCATGATCAGCCACGTGATCAGTGCATGATCAGCCACGTGATCCGTGCATGATAAGTCACGTGACCAGTGCATGATAGCCACGTGAGCATTGCATGTTCAGCCACGTGATCAGTGCATGATAGCCACGTGATCAGTGCATGATCAGTCACGTGAGCAGTGTATGATCAGCCACGTGACCAGTGCATGGTAGCCACGTGAACATTGCATGATCAGCCACGTGATCAGTGCATGATAGCCACGTGATCAGTGCATGATCAATCACGTGATCAGTGTCTGAGCAGCCACGTGAACAGTGCATACTCAGTGAATGATAGCCACGTGATCAGTGCATGATCAGTCACGTGATCACTGCATGATCAATTGCCACGTGATCAGTGCATGATCAGCCACGTGATCAGTGCATGATCAGTCACGTGCTCACTGCATGATCAGCCACCTGATCAGTGAATGATCAGTCACGTGACAGTTACATGATAGCTACGTGATCATTGCATGATCAGCCACGTGATCAGTGCATGATCAGCCACGTGATCAGTGCATGATCAGTCACGTGATCAGTGCATGATCAGCCACGTGATCAGTGCATGATCAGTCACGTGATCAGTGCATGGTAGCTACGTGATCAGTGCATGATCAGCCACGTGATCAGTGCATGATCAGCCACGTGATCAGTGCATGATCAGTCACGTGATACATGTGTGATCAGCCACGTGATCAGTGCATGATATCCACGTGATCAGTGCAGGATAGCCACGTGATCAGTGCATGATTAGTCACGTGATCTGTAAATGATCAGTGACGTGATACGTGTCTGATCAGCCACGTGAGCAGTGCGCGATGAGCCACGTGATCACTGCATGATCAATTACGTGATCAGTGCATGATCAGTCATGAGACCAGTACATGGTAGCTGCGTGATCATCGCATGATCAGCCACGTGAGCAGTGCATGGTAGCCACGTGATCAGTGCATGATCAGTCACGCGATCAGTGCATGATCAGTCACGTGATCAGTGCATGATCAGCCACGTGATCAGTGCATGACCAGGCACGTGACCAGTATATGGTAGCCACGTGATCAGTGCATGAAGAACCACGTGATCAGTGCATGATAGCCACGTGATGTGTGCATGATCAGTTACGTGATCAGTGTATGATCAGCCACGTGATCAGTGCATGAGTCAGCCACGTGATCAGTGCATGATCTGACACGTGACAGTGTGTGATCAGCCACGTGATCAGTGCATGATCAGTCACGTGACCAGTACATGGTAGCCACGTGATCATTGCAAGATCAGCTACGTGAGCAGTGCATGATCAGCCACGTGATCAGTGCATGATCAGCCACGTGATCAGTGCATGATCAGTCACGTGATCAGTGCATGGTATCCACGTGATCAGTGCATGATCAGTCACGTGATCGGTGTATGATCAGCCACGTGAACAGTGCATGCTCAGTCACGTGATCAGGGCCTGCTGAGCTGCGTGATTACTGTCTGCTCATCTGCTTGACAATTTCCAGCTGAGCTGCACGATTCCTGCCTGTCATCTCCTTGACAATTGCCACCTGTGCTGCGTAATTCCTGCCTGCTCATCTACTTGATTATGGCCAGCTGAGCAGCATGATTTCTCACAGCTGAGTTCCATGATTATAGCCTGCTGACTGATTCCTGCCTACTCAGCTCTATGTTCATTGCCTCCAGAGGCACATGATCAGTGTGTGACACCAAACATGATCAGCACATGATCAGTCACATGATCAGCGCCATGATAAGCCAGGTGATCAGTGCATGATCAGTCATGTGATCAGTGCATGATCAGTCACGGTGATCAGTGCATGATCAGTCACGTGATCAGTGCATGATCAGTCACGTGATCAGTGCATGATCAGTCACGTGATCAGTGCATGATCAGTCACGTGATCAGTGCATGATCAGTCACGTGACCAGTGCATGGTAGCTACGTGATCATTGCATGATCAGCCACGTGAGCAGTGCATGATAGCCACGTGATCAGTGCATGATCAGCCACGTGATCAGTGCATGATCAGTCACGTGATCAGTGCATGATCAGCCACGTGATCAGTGCATGATCAGTCACGTGACCAGTACATGGTAGCTACGTGATCATTGCATGATCAGCCACGTGATCTGTGCATGATAGCCACGTGATCAGAGCATGATAAGTCACATGATACGTGTGTGATCATCCACGTGACCAGTGCATGATATCAGTGCATGATAGCCACGTGATCAGTGCATGATCAGCCACGTGAGCAGTGCATGATCAGTCACGTGATCAGTGCATGATCAGCCACGTGATCAGTGCATGATCAGTCACGTGATCAGTGCATGATCAGCCACGTGATCAGTGAATGATCAGTCACGTGACCAGTACATTGTAGGTACGTGATCATTGCATGATCAGCCACGTGATCTGTGCATGATAGCCACGTGATCAGTGCATGATCAGTCACGTGATACATGCGTGATCCAGCCACGTGATCAGTGCATGGTATCCACGTGATCAGTGCAGGATAGCCACGTGATCACTTCATGATTAGTCACGTGATCTGTAAATGATCAGAGACGTGATACGTGTCTGATCAGCCACCGGATCAGTGCGTGATGAGCCACGTGATCAGTGCAGGATCAATTACGTGATCAGTGCATGATCAGTCACGAGACCAGTACATGGTTGCTACGTGATCGTTGCATGATCAGCCACGTGAGCAGAGCATGATAGCCACGTGATCAGTGCATTATCAGTCACATGATCAGTACATGATCAGACACTTGAACAGTGCATGATCATTTACGTGATCTGTGCATGATCAGTCACGTGACCGGTATATGGTAGCTTCGTGATCATTCCATGAAGAACCACGTGAGCAGTGCATGATAGCCACGTGATGTGTGCATGATGAGTTACGTGAGCAGTGTATGATCAGCCACGTGATCAGTGCATGAGTGCCACGTGATCCGTGCATGATATTTCACGTGACAGGTGTGTGATCAGCCACGTGACCAGTGCATGTTCAGCCACGTATTCAGTGCATGATAGCCACGTGATCAGTGCATGATCAGTTACGTGAGCAGTGTATGATCAGCCACGTGATCATTGCATGATATCCAAGTGATCAGTGCATGATCAATCACGTGATCAGTGTCTGAGCAGCCACGTGAACAGTGCATACTCAGTCACGTGATCAGGGCCTGCTGAGCTGCATATTTACTGTCTGCTCATCTGCTTGACAATTGCCAGGTGAGC
>NW_026893780.1:300000-407357 GCF_032452875.1 Bos javanicus
TGATCAGTGCATGATCAGCCACGTGATCAGTGCATGATCAGCCACGTGATCAGTGCATGACAGTCACGTGATCAGTGCATGATCAGGCACGTGATCAGTGCATGATCAGTCACGTGATCAGTGCATGATCAGCCACGTGATCAGTGCATGATAGCAGTGATCAGTGCATGATCAGTCACGTGATCAGTGCATGATCAGCCACGTGATCAGTGCATGATAGCCACGTGATCAGTGCATGATAGCCACGTGATCAGTGCATGATCAGCCACGTGATCAGTGCATGATCAGCCACGTGATCAGTGCATGATCAGCCACGTGATCAGTGCATGATCAGTCACGTGATCAGTGCATGATCAGCCACGTGATCAGTGCATGATAGCCACGTGATCAGTGCATGATAGCCACGTGATCAGTGCATGATCAGTCACGTGATCAGTGCATGATAGCCACGTGATCAGTGCATGATCAGTCACGTGATCAGTGCATGATCAGTCACGTGATCAGTGCATGATAGCCACGTGATCAGTGCATGATCAGCCACGTGATCAGTGCATGATCTCACGTGATCAGTGCATGATCAGTCACGTGATCAGTGCATGATCAGCCCGTGATCAGTGCATGATAGCCACGTGATCAGTGCATGATCAGCCACGTGATCAGTGCATGATAGCCACGTGATCAGTGCATGATCAGTCACGTGATCAGTGCATGATCAGCCACGTGATCAGTGCATGATAGCCACGTGATCAGTGCATGATCAGTCACGTGATCAGTGCATGATCAGCCACGTGATCAGTGCATGATAGCCACGTGATCAGTGCATGATAGCCACGTGATCAGTGCATGATCAGCCACGTGATCAGTGCATGATCAGCCACGTGATCAGTGCATGATCAGCCACGTGATCAGTGCATGATCAGTCACGTGATCAGTGCATGATCAGCCACGTGATCAGTGCATGATAGCCACGTGATCAGTGCATGATAGCCACGTGATCAGTGCATGATCAGTCACGTGATCAGTGCATGATAGCCACGTGATCAGTGCATGACAATCACGTGATCAGTGCATGATCAGTCACGTGATCAGTGCATGATCAGTCACGTGATCAGTGCATGATCAGCCACGTGATCAGTGCATGATAGCACGTGATCAGTGCATGATCAGCACGTGATCAGTGCATGATCAGCCACGTGATCAGTGCATGATCAGCCACGTGATCAGTGCATGATCAGCCACGTGATCAGTGCATGATCAGCCACGTGATCAGTGCATGACAGTCACGTGATCAGTGCATGATCAGCACATGATCAGTGCATGATCAGCCACGTGATCAGTGCATGATCAGCACGTGATCAGTGCATGATCAGTCACGTGATCAGTGCATGATCATCCACGTGATCAGTGCATGATCAGCCACGTGATCAGTGCATGATCAGCCACGTGATCAGTGCATGATCACACGTGATCAGTGCATGATAGCCACGTGATCAGTGCATGATCAGCCACGTGATCAGTGCATGATCAGTCACGTGATCAGTGCATGATAGTCACGTGATCAGTGCATGATAGCCACGTGATCAGTGCATGATCAGTCACGTGATCAGTGCATGATAGCCACGTGATCAGTGCATGATCAGCCACGTGATCAGTGCATGATCATCACGTGATCAGTGCATGATCAGTCACGTGATCAGTGCATGATCAGTCACGTGATCAGTGCATGATAGCCACGTGATCAGTGCATGATCAGTCACGTGATCAGTGCATGATAGCCACGTGATCAGTGCATGATCAGCCACGTGATCAGTGCATGATCAGCCACGTGATCAGTGCATGATCAGTCACGTGATCAGTGCATGATCAGCCACGTGATCAGTGCATGATAGCCACGTGATCAGTGCATGATCAGGCACGTGATCAGTGCATGATAGCCACGTGATCAGTGCATGATCAGTCACGTGATCAGTGCATGATCAGCCACGTGATCAGTGCATGATAGCCACGTGATCAGTGCATGATCAGTCACGTGATCAGTGCATGCCAGTCACGTGATCAGTGCATGATAGCCACGTGATCAGTGCATGATCAGTCACGTGATCAGTGCATGATCAGCCACGTGATCAGTGCATGATCAGCCACGTGATCAGTGCATGACAGTCACGTGATCAGTGCATGATAGCCACGTGATCAGTGCATGATCAGTCACGTGATCAGTGCATGATCAGTCACGTGATCAGTGCATGATCAGTCACGTGATCAGTGCATGATCAGCCATTGATCAGTGCATGATCAGTCACGTGATCAGTGCATGATCAGCCACGTGATCAGTGCATGATCAGTCACGTGATCAGTGCATGCAGTCACGTGATCAGTGCATGATCAGCTTGTGATCAGTGCATGATCAGCCACGTGATCAGTGCATGATAGCCACGTGATCAGTGCATGATCAGCCACGTGATCAGTGCATGATCAGCCACGTGATCAGTGCATGATAGCCACGTGATCAGTGCATGATCAGTACGTGATCAGTGCATGATCATCCACGTGATCAGTGCATGATCAATCACGTGATCAGTGCATGATAGCCACGTGATCAGTGCATGATCAGTCACGTGATCAGTGCATGATAGCCACGTGATCAGTGCATGATAGCCACGTGATCAGTGCATGATCAGTCACGTGATCAGTGCATGATCAGCCACGTGATCAGTGCATGATAGTCACGTGATCAGTGCATGATAGCCACAGATCAGTGCATGATCAGCCACGTGATCAGTGCATGATCAGCCACGTGATCAGTGCATGATCAGCAACATGATCAGTGCATGATCAGTCACATGATCAGTGCATGATCAGCCACGTGATCAGTGCATGATCAGCCACGTGATCAGTGCATGATCAGCCACGTGATCAGTGCATGACAGTCACGTGATCAGTGCATGATCAGCCACGTGATCAGTGCATGATCAGTCACGTGATCAGTGCATGATCAGCCACGTGATCAGTGCATGATCAGTCACGTGATCAGTGCATGATCAGCCACGTGATCAGTGCATGATCGCAACGTGATCAGTGCATGATCAGCCACGTGATCAGTGCATGATCAGCAACGTGATCAGTGCATGATCAGCCACGTGATCAGTGCATGACAGTCACGTGATCAGTGTATGATCAGCTTCATGATCAGTGCATGATCAGCCACGTGATCAGTGCATGATCAGCCACGTGATCAGTGCATGATCAGTCACGTGATCAGTGCATGATCATCCACGTGATCAGTGCATGATCAGCCACGTGATCAGTGCATGATCAGCCACGTGATCAGTGCATGATCCACACGTGATCAGTGCATGATCAGTCACGTGATCAGTGCATGATCAGCCACGTGATCAGTGCATGATCAGCCACGTGATCAGTGCATGATCAGTCACGTGATCAGTGCATGATCAGCCACGTGATCAGTGCATGATCAGCCACGTGATCAGTGCATGATCAGCCACGTGATCAGTGCATGATAGCCACGTGATCAGGCATGATAGCCACGTGATCAGTGCATGATCAGCCACGTGATCAGTGCATGATCAGCCACGTGATCAGTGCATGATCAGCCACGTGATCAGTGCATGATAGCCACGTGATCAGTGCATGATAGCCACGTGATCAGTGCATGATCAGTCACGTGATCAGTGCATGAAGCCACGTGATCAGTGCATGATCAGTCACGTGATCAGTGCATGATCAGTCACGTGATCAGTGTATGATCAGCCACGTGATCAGTGCATGATCAGTCACGTGATCAGTGCATGATAGCCACGTGATCAGTGCATGATCAGCCACGTGATCAGTGCATGCTCAGTCACGTGATCAGGGCCTGCTGAGCTCGTGATTACTGTCTGCTCATCTGCTTGACAATTGCCAGCTGAGCTGCGTGATTCCTGCCTGTCATCTGCTTGACAATTGCCAGCTGTGCTGCGGATTCCTGCCTGCTCAGCTGCTTGATGATTGCCAGCTGAGCAGCATGATTCATCACACCTGAGTTCCATGATTATTGCCTGCTGATTGCGTGATTCGTGCCTACTCAGCTCTTTGTTTATTGCCTCCTGAGGCACATGATCAGTGCATGATAGCCACGTGATCAGTGCATGATCAGTCACATGATCAGCACCATTCAGACACGTGATCACAGCATGAAGTCACGTGATCAGTTCATGATCAGTCCCGTGATTAGTGCATGATCAGCCACGTGATCAGTGCATGATCATCCACGTGATTATTGCATGCACAATCAAGTGACCAGTGCATGATAGCCACGTGATCTGTGCATGATCAGTCACGTGATCAGTGCATGATCAGCCACGTGATCAGTGCATGATAGCCACGTGACCAGTACATGATTAATCATTGCATTCTCAGCCACGTGTTCAGTGCATGATCAACCACGTGATCAGTGCATGACAGTCACGTGATCATTGCATGATCAGCTTCGTGATCAGTGCATGATCAGTCATGTGATCAGTGCATGATCAGCCACGTGATTAGTGCATGATCAGTCACATGATCAGCAAATGATCATCCACGTGATCAGTGCATTGGCAGTCAATTGATCAGTGCATGCAGTCATGTGATCAGTGTATGAACAGCTTCGTGTTCAGAGTATGATCAGCCACGTGATCAGTGTCTGATCAGCCAGGTGATCAGAGCATTATCAGCCACGTGATCACTGTATGAACAGCCATGTCATCAGTGCATGTACAGTCACGTGATCAGTGTATGATATCCAAGTGATCAATGCATGATTGCTACGTGATCAGTGCATGATCAGTCACATGATCAGTGCATGATCAGCCACGTGATCACTGTATGATCAGCCACGTTATCAGTGCATGTACAGTCACGTGATCAGTGCATGATAGCCAAGTGATCAGTGTATGATAAGACACGTGATCAGTGCATGATCAACCACATGATCAGTGCATGATCAGTCACGTGATCACTGTTTGATCGGCCACGTCATCAGTGCATGTACAGTCACGTGATCAGTGCATGATAGCCAAGTGATCAATGCATGATAGCTACGTGATCAGTGCATGATCAGCCACGTGATCACTGCATGATAGCCAGGTGATCATTGCCTACATTTACATGATCAGTGCATGCACAGTTAGGTGATCAGTGCATGATACCCACGTGATCAGTGCATGATCAACAACATAATCAGCAATATTCAGACACGTGATCACTCCATGATCAGTCACGTGATCAGTTCCTGATCAGCCACGTGAGCAGTGTATGATCATCCTCGAGATCAGTGGATGTGCAGTCACATGATCAGTGCATAATAGCCACGTGATCAGTGCATGATAGCCAAGTGATCAGTGTATGATAAGACACGTGATCAGTGCATGATCAACCACATGATCAGTGCATGATCAGGCACGTGATCACTGTTTGATCGGCCACGTCATCAGTGCATGTACAGTCACGGGATCAGTACATGATAGCCAAGTGATCAATGCATGATAGCTACGTGATCAGTGCATGATCAGTCACATGATCAGTGCATGATCAGCCACGTGATCACTGCATGATAGCCAGGTGATCAGTGCCTACATTTACATGATCAGTGCATGCACAGTTAGGTGATCAGTGCATGATACCCACGTGATCAGTGCATGATCAACAACATAATCAGCAATATTCAGACACATGATCACTCTATGCTCAGTCACGTGATCAGTTCCTGATCTGCCACGTGATCAGTGTATGATCATCCTCGAGATCAGTGGATGCGCAGTCACATGATCAGTGTATGATCAGCTTCGTGATCAGTGCATGAACATCCTCGAGATCAGTGTATGCACAGTCACGTGATCAGTGTATGATCAGCCACGTGATCAGTGCATGAACATCCACGTGATCAGTGCATGATCAGCCACGTAATCAGTGCATGATCAGCCATGTGATCAGTGCATGAACAGTCACGTGATCAGTGTATGATCAGCTTCGTGATCAGTGCATGATCAGCCACGTGATAAGTGCATTATCTGTCACGAGATTAGTGCATGAACAGTCACGTGATAACTGCATGATCAGGCACGTGATCAGTGCATGATCACCATGTGATCAGTGCATGATCAGTCACGTGATCAGCGCATGATCAGCCACGTGATAAGTGCATTATCTGTCACGAGATTAGTGCATGAACAGTCACGTGATAACTGCATGATCAGGCACGTGATCAGTGCATGATCAGCACGTGATCAGTGCATGATCAGTCACGTGATCAGTGTATGATCAGCCACGTGATCAGTGCATGACAGCCACGTGACCAGTGCATGATCAGTGACGTGATCAGTGCATGATCAGCCAAGGGGTCAATGCAGATAGCCATGTGATCAGTGCATGATCAGTCACGTGATCAGTGCATGATCAGTCTCGTGATCAGTGTATGATCATCCAGGTGATCAGTGCATTATCAGCCTCGTGATCAGTGAATGATCAGTCACGTGATCAGTGCGTGCTCAGTCACGTGATCAGGGCCTACTGAGCTCCGTTTTTGCTGTCTGCTCCGCTGCTTGACAATTGCCAGCTGAGCTGCGTGATTCCTGCTTGCTCATCTGCTTGACAATGGCCAGCTGAGCCGTCTGATTCCTGCCTATTCAGCTGCTTGATGATTGCCAGATGAGCAGCATGATTCATCACAGCTGAGGTCCATGATTATTGCCTGCTGATTGCGTGATTCGTGCCTGCTCAGCTCTTTGGTTATTGCCTCCTGAGGCACATCATCAGTACATGATGGCCACGTGATCAGTTCTTGATTAGTCACATGATCAAAACCATTCAGACCCGAGATCACAGCATGCTAAGTCAAGTGATCAGTTCATGATCAGCCGTGATTAGTGCATGATCAGCCACGTGATAAGTGCATGATCATCCACGTGATTATTGCATGCACAATCAAGTGATCAGTGCATGATAGCCACGTGATCTGTGCATGATCAGTCACGTGATCAGTGGATGATCAGCCACGTTATAAGTGCATGATAGCCACGTGATCAGTGCTTGATTAGTCACATGATCAGCACGATTCAGCCATGTGATCACTGCATGCTCAGTCACGTGATCAGTTCATGATCAGCACGTGATCAGTGCATGATCAGCCACGTGATAAATGCATGATCAGCCACGTGATCATTGCATGCACAATCAAGTGATCAGTGCATGATAGCCACGTGATCTGTGCATGATCAGCCACGTGATCAGTGCATGCACAGTCACGTGATCATTGTATGATCAGCACGTGATCAGTGCCTGATCAGCCACGTAATCAGTGTATGATCAGCCACGTGATCACTGTATGATCAGCCACGTCATCAGTGCATGATCCGCAACATATTTACTGCATGATCAGGCACATGAACAGTGTATGATCAGCCACGTGATCAGTGCATGATCAGACACGTGATCAGTGCATGATCACCCACGTTATCAGTGCATGCACAGTCACGTGATCAGTGTATGATCAGCTTCGTGATCAGTGCATGGTCAGCCGCGTGATCAGTGCATGATCAGCGACGTGATAAGTGCATGATCAATCAATTATCAGTGTGTGATAAGACACGTGATCAGTGCATGATAGCCACGTGATCAGTGCGTGATCAGCCGCGTAATCAGTGCATGATAGCCACCTGACCAGTGCATGATCAGCAACGTGATTAGTGCATGATCAACCACATGATCAGTGCATGATCAGCCACGTGGTCACTGTATGATCAGCCACGTCATCAGTGCATGTGCAGTCAGGTGATCAGTGTATGATCAGCCACGTGATCAGTGCATGACAGCCAAGTGACCAGTGCATGATCAGTCACGAGATCAGTGCATGATCAGCCATGGGATCAGTGCATGATAGCCATGTAATCAGTGCATGATAACTACGTGATCACTGTATGATCAGTCACTTCATCAGTGCATGTGCAGTCACGTGATCAGTGTATGATCAGCCATGTGTTCAGTTCATGACAGACAAGGGATCAATGCATGATAGCTACGTGATCAGTGCATGCTCAGTCACATGAGCAGTGCATAATAAGCCACGTGATCAGTGCATGATAGCCACGTGATCATTGCCTACAATTAACTGCTCAGTGCATGTGCAGTCACGTGATTAGTGCATGCCTAGTCACGTGATCAGTGTATGAGCAGCCACGTGTTCAGTGCATGATAGAAACGTGATCAGTGAATAATCAGTCACGGGATCAGTGCATGATCAGCCACATCATCAGTGCATGATAGCCACGAGATCAGTGCATGATCAGTCACATGATCATGGCATGCACAGTCATGCGATCAGTGCATTATAGATAAGCGATAAGTGCATAATCAGTCATGTGATCAGTGCATGATCAGCCACGTGATCAGTGCATGATCAGGCACGTGATCAGTGCATGAACAGGTAAGTGATCAGTTCTTGCACAGTCACGTTATTAGTGCATGATAGACACGTGATCAGTGCATGATCAGCCACGTGATCAGTGTATGATCAGCTTCTTCATCAGAGAATGATCAGCCACGTGATCAGTGTATGATCAGCCAGTGATCAGAGTATGGTCAGCCACGTGATCAGTGCATGATCAGCCAAGTTATCAGTGCATGCACAGTCACGTGATCAGTATATGATCAGCCACGTGATCAGTGCATGATCAGCCACGTGATCAGTGTATGATCAGCTTCTTCATCAGAGAATGATCAGCCACGTGATCAGTGCATGATCAGCCACGTGATCAGTGCATGGTCAGCCACGTGATCAGTGCATGATCAGCCACGTGATCAGTGCATGACAGTCACGTGATCAGTGCATGATCAGCCACGTGATCAGTGCATGATCAGCCACGTGATCAGTGCATGATCAGCCACGTGATCAGTGCATGATCAGTCACGTGTTCAGTGAATGATCAGTCACATGATCAGTGCATGATCAGCCACTTGATCAGTGCATGGTCAACCACGTGATCAGTGCATGATCAGGCAGGAGATCACTGCATGATCAGTCACGTGATCAGTTCATGATCAGCCACATGATCAGTTTATGATCAGCCACGTGATCAGTGCATGATCAGCCACGTGCTCAGTGTATGATCAGCCACGTGATCAGTGCATGATCATCCACGTGATCAGTGCATTATCAGCCACGTGATCAATGCATGCACAGTCAGTGTATGATAAGCTTCGTGATCAGTGCATAATCAGGCACATGATCAGTGCATTATCAGTAACTTGATTAGTGTATGATCAGCCACGTGATCAGTGCATGAACAGCTACGTGATCAGTGTATGATCAACCACGTGATCAGTTCATGATCCGCACCGTGATCAGTGCATGATCAGGCACGATATCACTGCATGATCAGTCACGTGATCAGTTCATGATCAGTCACATGATCAGTGTATGATCAGCCAAGTGATCAGTGCATGATCAGCCACCTGATTAGTGCATATTCAGCCACCTGATCAGTACATGATCAGCCACGTGATCAGTGCATGATCAGCCACGTGATCAGTGCATTATCAGCCACGTGATCAGTGCATGCACAGTCAGTGTATGATCAGCTTCATGATCAGTGGATAATCAGGCACGTGATCAGTGCATTATCAGTAATTTGATAAGTGTATGATCAGCCACGTGATCTGTGCATGAACAGTCACGTGATCAGTGTATGATCAGCCACGTGATCCGTTCATGATCCGCACTGTGATCAGTGCATGATCAGCGACGTGATCAGTGTATGATCAGCCACTTGATCAGTGCATGATCACCCATGTGATCAGTGCATGATCAGCCACGCAGCAGGCACAGTCACGTGATCAGTGTATGATCAGCTTCATGATCATTGCATGACCAGCCACGGGACCAGTGCATGATCAGGCCAGTGAAGAGTGCATGATTAGTCACGTGATCAGTGTATGATAGCCAGGTTATCATTGCATGATCAGCCACGTCATCAGTGCATGATCAGACACATGATCAGTGCATGATCAGCCTGGTGATCAGTGCATTATAGTCACATGACCAGTGCATGATCAGTCAGGTGATCAGTGCATGATGAGCCACGGAATCAGTGCATGATAGCCATGTGATCAGTGCATGATAGCTACGAGATCAGTGCATGATGAGCCACGTAATCAGTGCATGATCAGCCACGTGATCACTGTATGGTCAGCCACGTGATCAATGCATGTGCAGTTACGTGATCAGTGTATGATCAGCCACGTGTTCAGTGCATGATAGCCAAGTGATCAATGCATGATAGCTACGTGATCAGTGCATGCTCAGTCACATGAGCAGTGCATGATCAGCCACGTGATCACTGCATGATAGCCACGTGATCATTTCCTACAATTACATTATCAGTGCATGTGCAGTTACGTGATCAGTGCATGATAGACTCGTTATCAGTGCATGATCAGTCACGTGATCAGTGCATGATCAGGAACGTGATCAGCACATGATCAGTCAAGTGATCAGTGTATTATCAGCCACGTGATCAGTGCATGATCAGCCACGAGAGCACTGCATGGTAGCCATGTGATCAGTGCATGATAGCTACGAGATCAGTGCATGAGCAGTCACGTAATCAGTGCATGATCAGCCACGAGACCATTGACTACAATTAATTGATCAGTGCATGTGCAGTAACGTGATTAGTGCATGCCCAGTCACGTGATCAGTGTATGATCAGCCACGTGTTCAGTGCATGATAGACACGTGATTAGTGCATGATGAGTCACGTGATCACTGAATGCGCTGTCACGTGATCAGTGTATGATCAGCCACATGATCAGTGCATGATAGCAACCTGATCAGTGCATGATAAGCAACGTGATTAGTGCATGTTAATCCACGTGATCAGTGTACGATCAGACACGTGATCAGTGCATGATAAGCAACTTGAGTAATGCATGATCAGCCACGTGATCAGTGTATGATCAGCCACGTGATCAGTGCATGATCAGCCACGTGATCAGTGTATGATCAGGCACAGGATCATTGTATGATCAGCCACGTGATCAGTGCATGGTCCGCAACGTGATTATTGCATGAACATCCACGTGTTCAGTGTATTATCAACCACGTGATCAGTGCATAATCAGCCGCATGATCAGTGCATGATCAGCCACGTGATCAGTGCATGTACAGTCACATGATCAGTGTATGATCAACTTAGTGATCAGTGCATGATCAGCCATGTAATCAGTGCATGATCAGTCACGTGATCAGTGCATGATAAGCAACTTGAGTAATGCATGATCAGCCACGTGATCAGTGTATGATCAGCCACCTGATCAGTGCATGATCAGCCACGTGATCAGTGTATGATCAGGCACATGATCATTGTATGATCAGCCACGTGATCAGTGCATGGTCCGCAACGTGATTATTGCATGAACATCCACGTGTTCAGTGTATTATCAACCACGTGATCAGTGCATAATCAGCCGCATGATCAGTGCATGATCAGCCACGTGATCAGTGCATGTACAGTCACATGATCAGTGTATGATCAACTTAGTGATCAGTGCATGATCAGCCATGTAATCAGTGCATGATCAGTCACGTGATCAGTGCATGATCCGCAACAAGATTAGTGAATGATGAGTCACGTGATCAGTGCATGATCAGCCACGTGATCAGTGCATGCACAATCACGTTATCAGTGTGTGATCAGCTTTGTCATAAATGCATGATCAGCCACGTCATCAGTGCTCGATCAGGCACGTGAAGAGTGCATGATCAGTCACGTGATCAGTGTATGATAGCCAGGTTATCAGCGCATGATCAGCCACGTGATCAGTGAAAGATCAGCCACTTGAACAGTGCGTGCTCAGTCACCTGATCAGGGCCTACTGAGCTGCGTTTTTCCTGTCTGCTCCGCTGCTTGACAATTGCCAGCTGAGCTGCGTGATTCCTGCCTGCTCATCTGCTTGACAATTGCCAGCTGTGCTGTGTAATTCCTGCCTGCTCAGCTGCTTGATGATTGCCAGCTGAGCAGCATGATTCCTCACAGCTGAGGTCCATGATTATTGCCTGCTGATTGCGTGTTTCGTGCCTGCTCAGCTCTTTGGTTATTGCCTCCTGAGGCACAGCATCAGTGCATGATAGCCACGTGATCAGTTCTTGATTAGTCACATGATCAGCAACATTCAGACACGAGATCACTGCATGATTAGTCAAGTGATCACTTCATGATCTGCCGTGGGATTAGTGGATGATCAGCCACGTGATAAGTGCATGATCATCCACGTGACTATTGCATGCACAATCAAGTGATCAGTGCATGATAGCTACGTGATCTGTGCATGATCAGTCACGTGATCAGTGTATAATCAGCCAGGTGATCAGTGCATGATAGCCACGTGACCATACATGATTAATCAGTGCATGATCAGTCAGGTGATCAGTGCATGATTGGCCATTTTTTTAGTGCATGATCAGTCACATGATTAGCGTATGATCATCCATGTGATCAGTGCATGCACAGTCAAGTGATCAGTGCATGTAGTCACATGATCAGTGTATGATCAGCTTCTTGTTCAGAGTATGAGCAGCCATGTGATCACTGCATGATCAGCCACGTGATCAGAGTATGGTCAGCCACGTGATCAGTGTATGATCAGCCACGTGATCAGTGCATGATCCGCAAAGTGTTTAGTGCATTATCAGGCACGAGATCAGTATATGATCAGCCACATGATCAGTGCATTATCCACAACGTGATTAGTGCATGATCAGCCACGTGATCAGTGTATGATCAGCCACGTGATCAGTGCAAGATCACCACGTGATCAGTGCATGATCCGCCACGTCATAACTGCATGCACAGTCACGTTATCAGTGCATGATAGCCACCTGATCAGTGCATGGTAAGCAACGTGATTAGTGAATGATCAGCCATGTGATCAGCGCATGAGAAGCCACGTGGCAGTGCATGATCAGCCATGTGATAAGTGCATGCACAGTCACGTGATCAGTGTATGATCAGCTTTGTGTTCAGTGGATGATCAGCGACGGGATCAGTGCATGATCAGGCAAGTGATCTGTGCATGATCAGTCATGTGATCAGTGCATGATCAGGCACGTGATCAGTGCATGATCAGGCATGTGATCAGTGCATAATAAGTCAAGTGATCAGTGTATGATCAGCCACGTGATCAGTGCATGATAGCCACGTGACCACTGCATGATCAGTCAGGTGATCAGTGCAGGATCGGCCATTTTTTTAGTGCATGATCAGTCACATGATTAGCGTATGATCATCCATGTGATCAGTGCATGCGCAGTCAAGTGATCAGTGCATGTAGTCACATGATCAGTGTATGATCAGCTTCTTGTTCAGAGTATGAGCAGCCACGTGATCACTGCATGATCAGTCACGTGATCAGAGTATGGTCAGCCACGTGATCAGTGTATGATCAGCCACGTGATCACTGCATGATCCGCAAAGTGTTTAGTGCATTATCAGGCACGTGATCAGTATATGATCAGCCACATGATCAGTGCATTATCCACAACGTGATTAGTGCATGATCAGCCACGTGATCAGTGTATGATCAGCCACGTGATCAGTGCAAGATCACCACGTGATCAGTGCATGATCCGCCACGTCATAACTGCATGCACAGTCACGTTATCAGTGCATGATAGCCACCTGATCAGTTCATGGTAAGCAACGTGATTAGTGAATGATCAGCCACGTGATCAGCGCATGAGAAGCCACGTGAGCAGTGCATGATCAGCCATGTGATAAGTGCATGCACAGTCACGTGATCAGTGTGTGATCAGTGGATGATCAGCGACGGGATCAGTGCATGATCAGGCAAGTGATCTGTGCATGATCAGTCAGGTGATCAGTGCATGATCAGGCACGTGATCAGTGCATGATCAGGCATGTGATCAGTGCATAATAAGTCACGTGACCACTGCATGATCAGTCACGTGATCAGTGCATGATGAGCCATGGGATCAGTGCATGATAGCCATGTGATCAGTGCATGATAGCTACGTGATCAGTGCATGATCAGCCATGTAATCAGTGCATGATCAGCCATGTGATCACTGTATGATCAGCCAGGTGTTCAGTATGGGCAGTCACGTGATCAGTGTATGATCAGCCATGTGTTCAGTGCATGAAGACAAGTGATCAATGCATGATAGTTACGTGATTAGTTCATGATCAGTCACATTAGCAGTGCATGATCAGCCACGTAATCAGTGCATGATAGCCACCTGATCATTGCCTACAATTACGTGATCAGTGCATGTGCAGTCACGTGACTAGTGCAGGCACAGTCACGTGATCATTGTATGATCAGCCACTTGTTCAGTGCATGATAGACACGTGATCAGTAAATGATAGCCACGTGATCACTGCATGATCAGTCACATGATCAGTGCATGGGCAGTCACGTGATCAGTGTATGATCAGCCACGTGATCAGTGCATGATAGCCACCTGATCAGTGCATGATAAGCAACGTGATCAGTGCATGATCAGCCACGTGATCAGTGTATGATCAGCCACGTGATCAGTGCATGATCTGCCACATGATCATTGCATGATCACCCACGTAATCAGTGCATGATCAGCCACGTGATCAGTGCATGTCACGTGATCAGTGTATGATCAGCTTCGTGATCAGTGCATGATCAGCCACGTGTTCAGTGAATGATCCGAACGTTATTAGTGCATGATCATTCACGTGATCAGTGTTTGATCAGCCACGTGATCAGTGCATGATCACCCACGTGATCAGTGCATGATCAGCCACGTAATCAGTGCATTATCACCCCCGTGATCAGTGCATGATCAGCCACATGATCAGTCCATGATCAGCCTTGTGATCAGTGCATGATCAGCCACGTGATCAGTGCATGATCAGTCACGTGGTCAGTGTATGATCAGCCACGTGATCAGTGCATGATCACCCAAGTGATTAAAGTATGATCAGCCACGTGATCAGTGCATGCACCATCACATGATCAGTGTATGATCAGCTTCGTCATAAATGCATGATCAGCCATGTTATCAGTGCATGATCAGGCACGTGAAGAGTGCATGATCAGTCACGTGATCAGTGTATGACCAGCCACGTGATCAGTGCATGATAGCCACCTGATCAGTGCATGATAGCCTCGTGATCAGTGCATGATCAGTCACGTGATCAGTGTATGATGAGCCACGTGATCAGTGCATGATAGCAACCTGATCAGTGCATGAGAGTCACGTGATCAGTGCATGATCAATCACGTGATCAGTGCATGATCAGCCACATGATCAGTATACGATCAGCCATGTGATAAGTGCATGATAGCCCCGTGATAAGTGCATGATCAGTCAAGTGATGAGAGTATGATCAGCCACGTGATCAGTGCATAATCAGTCACGTGATCAGTGCTTGAGAGCCACCTGATCAGTGCAGGATCAGTCACGTGATCAGTGCATGATCATCCACGTGATCAGTGCATGCACAGTCACGTGATCAGTGAATGATAGCCAAGTGATAAGTGCATGATCTGTCATGTGATCAGTGTATGATAAGCCACGTGAACAGTGGGTGCTCAGTCACGTGATCTGGGCCTGCTGAGCTGCGTGATTCCTGTCTGCTCATCTGCTTGACAATTGCCAGCTGAGCTGCATGATTCCTCCCTGTCATCTGCTTGACAATTGCCAGCTGTGCTGCATAATTCCTGCCTGCTCAGCTGCTTGATTATTGCCATCTGAGCAGCATGATTCGTCATAGCTGAGCTCCATGATTATTGCCTGCTGATTGTGTGATTCGTGCCTACTCAGCTCTTTAATTATTGCCTCCAGAGCCACATGATCAGTGTATGATAGCAAACATGATCAGCACATGATCAGTCACATGTTCAGCGCCTTTCAGTCACGTGATCACTACATGACAGTCAAGTGATCAGTCCATGCTCAGTCATGGTATCAGTGCATGATCAGCCACGTGATCAGTGCCTGCACATTCCCGTAACCCGCGCCTCTCAGTCATGCGATCACTGCATGATAAACATGTGATCAGTGCGTGATCAGCCACGTGATCAGTACATGACCAGTCATGTGGTCAATGGCATGATAGCCACGTGATCAGTGAATGATAGCAACGTGAGCAGTGCATGACCAGTCACGTGGTCAGTGTATGATCAGCCACGTGAACAGTGCATTCTGTCACGTGATCAGGGCCGGCTGAGCTGCGTGATTCCTATCTACTCAGGTGCTTAAAAATTCCCAGCTGCGCTGCGTGATTCCTGCCTGCTCATCTGCTGGGTAATTGCCAGCTGAGCTGCGTGATTCCTGCCTGCTCATCTGCTTGATAATTGCCAGCTGAGCTGCGTGATTCCTGCCAGCTCATTTGCTTGACAATTGCCAGCTGAGCCGTGTGATACCTGCCTGTTAAGCTGCTTGATTATTGCCAGCTGAGCAGCATGATTCGTCAGAGCTGAGGTCCCTGATTATTGCCTGCTGATTGCGGGATTCGTGCCTGCTCAGCTCTTTGATTGTTGCCTCCTGAGGAACATCATCAGTGCATGATAGACACGTGATCAGTGCATGATCAGTCACGTGATCAGTGCATGATCAGGCACGTGATCAGTGCATGATAGCCACGTGATCAGTGCATGAGAGCCACCTAATCAGTGCATGATAAGTCACTTGATCAGTGCATGATCTGTCACGTGATCAGTGTATGATATCCACGTGACCAGTGCATTCCCAGTCACAAGATCAGTGCTTTATATCTACGTGATCAGTGCATGTTCAGGCACGTGATCAATGCATGATAGACACATGATCAGTGCATGAGCAGTTACGTGATCAGTGCATGATAGCCACGTGAGCAGTGCATGAGCAGTTACGTGATCACTGCATGATAGCCACGTGGTATGCGCATTATGAGTCAAGTGATCATTGTATGATCAGCCACGTGGTCAGTGCATGATAGGCACCTGATCATTGCATGATAGCCACGTAATCAGTGCATGATCAGTTTCGTGATCAGTGGATGATACCCAAGTGATAAGTGCATGATCAGTCACGTGATCAGTGCATGATCAGCCACGTGATCAGTCCATGATAGCCACGTGAACAGTGCATGGTCAGCCACGTGAACAGTGCATGGTCAGCCACGTGATCACTGCATGATACCCAAGTGATAAGTGCATGATCAGTCACGTGATCAGTGCATAATCAGCCACGTGATCAGTGCATGATAGCCACGTGTTCAGTGCATGATCATCCACGTGATCAGTGCATGATCAGTCACGTGATCAGTGCATGATAGCGAAGTGATCACTGCATGATCAGTCACATGATCCGAGCCTTATAGCCACGTGATCAGTGCATGATCAGCCACGTGATCAGTGCATGATAGCCACGTAAACAGTGCATGGTCAGCCACGTGATCAGTGCATGATACCCAAGTGATAAGTGCATGATCAGTCACGTGATCAGTGCATGATCAGCCACGTGATCAGTGCATGATAGCCACGTGATCAGTGTATCATCATCCACGTGATCAGTGCATGATCAGTCACGTGATCACTGCATGATCAGCCACGTGATCAGTGCATGATAGCCACGTGATCAGTGCATGATCAGCCACGTGATCAGTGCATGAAAGCCACGTAATCACTGCATGAACAGGTAAGTGATCAGTTCATGCGCATTCACGTGATTAGTGCATGATAGACACGTGATCAGTGCATGATCAGCCACGTGATCAGTGTATGATCAGCCACGTGATCAGAGTATGGTCAGCCACGTGATCAGTGTATGATCAGCCACGTAAATAGTGCATGTTCCGCAACATTATTAGTGCATGATCAGGCACGTGATCAGTGTATGATCAGCCATGTGATCAGTGCATGATCAGCCTCGTGATCAGGGCATGATCAGCCAAGTTATCAGTGCATGCACAGTCACGTGATCAGTATATGATCAGCCCCGTGATCAGTGCATGAATCACGTGATCAGTCTATGATCAGCTTCAAATCAGTGGATGATCAGACACGTGATCAGTGTATGATCAGCCATGTGATCAGTGTATGATCAGCCAGGTGATCAGTGCATGATCAGCCACGTGATCAGTGCATTATCAGCCACGTGATCAGTGCATGCACAGTCAGTGTATGGTCAGCTTCGTGATCAGTGCATAATCAGGCACGTGATCAGTGCATTATCACTAATTTGATAAGTGTATGATCAGCCACGTGATCAGTGCATGAACAGCCACGTGATCAGTGTATGATCAGCCACGTGATCAGTTCATGATCCGCACTGTGATCAGTGCATGATCAGCGACGTGATCAGTGTATGATCAGCCACGTGATCAGTGCATGATCAGTCCCGTGATCAGTGCATGATAGCGAAGTGATCACTGCATGATCAGTCACATGATCCGTGCCTTATAGCCACGTGATCAGTGCATGAGAGCCACGTGATCAGTTCTTGATTAGTCACATGATTAGCACCATTCAGACCCGAGATCACAGCATGCTAAGTCACGTGACCAGTTCATGATCACCCTTGTGATTAGTGCATGATCAGCCAGGTGATACATGCATGATCATCCACGTGATTATTGCATGCACAATCAAGTGATCAGTGCATGATAGCCACGTGATCAGTGTATGATCAGCCACGTGATCAGTGCATGATAGCCACGTGATCATTTCTTGATTAGTCACATGATCAGCACCATTCAGACACGAGATCACAGCATGCTAAGTCACGTGATCAGTTCATGATCACCCTTGTGATTAGTGCATGATCAGCCACGTGATAAATGCATGATCATCCACGTGATTATTGCATGCACAATCAAGTGATCAGTGCATGATAGCCATGTGATCTGTGCATGATCAGCCAAGTGATCAGTGCATGCACAGTCACGTGATCATTGTATGATCAGCTTCGTGAACAGTGCATGATCAGTCATGTGATCAGGGCTTGATCAGCCATTTTTTTAGTGCATGATCAGTCACATGATCAGCATATGATCATCCACGTGATCAGTGCATGGGCAGTCAATTGATCAGTGCATGCAGTCACGTGATCAGTGTATGATCAGCTTCGTGTTCAGAGTATGATCAGCCACGTGATCAGTGTCTGATCAGCCAGGTGATCAGAGTATGATCAGCCAGGTGATCAGTGCATGATCCACAACATATTTAGTGCATGATCAGGCACATGAACAGTGTATGATCAGCCACGTGATCAGTGCATGATCAAACACGTGATCAGTGCATGATCACCCACGTTATCAGTGCATGCACAGTCACGTGATCAGTGTATGATCAGCTTCGTGATCAGTGCATGGTCAGCCGCGTGATCAGTGCATGATCAGTCACGTGATCATTGTAGGATCAGCCACGTGGTCAGTGCATGATCAGCCCCTTGATCAATGCATGATCATCGAAATGATCAGTGCATGCAGTCACGTGATCAGTGTATGATCAGCTTCGTGATCAGTGCATGATCAGCCAGGTGATCAGTGAATGATCAGGCACGTGATCAGTGCATGATCAGTCAATGATCGGTGCATGATCAGCCACGTGATCAGTCCATGATATCCACGTGAACAGTGCATGATCAGCCTCGTAAGCAGTGCATGATAGCCACCTGATCAGTGCATGATCAGCAACGTGATTAGTGCATGATCAACCACATGATCAGTGCATGATCAGCCACGTGATCACTGTATGATCAGCCATGTCATCAGTGCATGTGCAGTCACGTGATCAGTGTATGATCAGCCACGTGATCAGTGCATGACAGCCAAGTGATCAATGCATGATAGCTACGTGATCAGTGCATGGTCAGTGCATGATCATCCACGTGATCACTGCATGATAGCCATGTGATAATTGCCTACAGTTACATGGTCAGTGCATGGGCAGTCAGGTGATCAGTGCATGATACACACCTGATCAGCACATGATCAATAACATGATCAGCAATATTCAGACACGTAATCACTGTATGGTCAGTCATGTGATCAGTTCCTGATCAGCCACGTGATCAGTGTACGATCATCCTCGAGATCAGTGGATGCGCAGTCACATGATCAGTGCATGATAGCCAGGTGATCAGTGCATGATCAGTCATGTGATCAGTGTATGATCAACCACGGGATCAATGCATGATAGGCACCAGATCAGTGCATGATCGGCAATATGATTAGTGCATGATCAGTCAATGATCAGTGCATGATCAGCCACGTGATCAGTCCATGATATCCACGTGAACAGTGCATGATCATCCTCGAGATCAGTGGATGCGCAGTCACATGATCAGTGCATGATAGCCATGTGATTAGTGCAGGATCAGTCACGTCTTCAGTGCATGTTCAATCACTTGATCAGTGCATGATCAGCTACGTGATCAGTGCATGATAGCCAGGTGATCAGTGCATGATCAGTCATGTGATCAGTGTATGTTCAACCACGGGATCAATGCATGATAGGCACCAGATCAGTGCATGATCGGCAATGTGATTAGTGCATGATCAGCCACGGGATTAGTACATGACCAGCCAAGTTATCAGTGCATGCACAGTCACGTGATCAGTGTATGATCAGCTTCGTATTCAGTGCATGATCAGCCACGTGATCAGTGCATGATCAGGCACGTGAAGAGTGCATGATCAGTCACCTGATCAGTGTATGATAGCCAGCTTATCAGTGCATGATCAGCCACATGATCAGTGCATGATCAGTCATGTGATCAGTGCATGCGCAGTCACGTGATCAGTGTATGATCAGCCATGTGATCAGTGCATGATAGCAACCTGTCATTGCAGGATAAGGAACGTGATTAGTGCATGATCAGCCACGTGATCAGTGTACGATCAGCCATGTGAGCAGTGCATGATCAGCCACGTGATCAGTGCATGATAGCCACCTGATCAGTGCATGATAAGCAACGTGATTAGTGCATGATCAGCCACGTGATCAGTGTATGATCAGCCACGTGATCACTGCATGATAGCCAATTGATCAATGCATGATAGCTACGTGATCAGTGCATGCTCAGTCTCATGATCAGTGCATGATCAGCCACGTGATCAGTGCATGATAGCCATGTGATCATTGCCTACATTTACATGATCAGTGCATGTGCAGTCACGTGATCAGTGCATGATCAGTCACGTGATCTGTGTATGACCAATCCCGTGATCAATGCATGATAGGCACCAGATCAGTGCATGATCAGTCACGTGATCAGTGCATGATCTGTCACGTGTCCAGTGTATGATATCCACGTGTACAGTTCTTGCGCAGTCATGTGATCAGTGCATGATAGCTTAGTTATCAGTGCCTGATCAGCCACGTGATCAGTGCAAGACAGCCCCGGGATGAGTGCATGATTATTTAGGTGATCAATGTATGATTAGCCATATGATCAGTGCATGATAGCCACGTGATCAGTGCATGATCAGTCACGCGATCATGGCATGAGCTGTCATGTGATCAGTGCATGATAGCTTCACGATCAGTGCATAATCAGTCACGTGATCACTGCTTGATCAGCCACGTTATCAGTGCATGATAGCCACGTGATCAGTGCATGATCAGTCACATGATCATGGCATGCGAAGTCATGTGATCAGTGCATTATAGCTACACGATCAGTGCTTAATCAGTCATGTGATCAGTGCATGATCAGCCACGTGATCAGTGCATGATAGCCACGGAATCACTGCATGAACAGGTAAGTGATCAGTTCATGCGCATTCACGTGATTAGTGCATGATAGACACGTGATCAGTGCATGATCAGCCGCGTGATCAGTGTATGATCAGCCACGTGATCAGAGTATGGTCGGCCACGTGATCAGTGTATGATCAGCCACGTGAATAGTGCATGTTCCGCAACGTGATTAGTGCATGATCAGGCACGTGATCAGTGTATGATCAGCCATGTGATCAGTGCATGATCAGCCTCGTGATCAGGGCATGATCAGCCAAGTTATCAGTGCATGCACAGTCACGTGATCAGTATATGATCAGCTACGTGATTAGTGCATGATCAGCCACGTGATCAGTGCATGATCAGTCACGTGATCAGTGCATGATCAGTCACGTGATCAGTGAATGATCAGTCATGTGATCAGTGCTTGATCAGCCACTTGATATGTGCTTGATCAGCCCCGGGATCAGTGCATGAATCACGTGATCAGTCTATGATCAGCTTCAAATCAGTGGATGATCAGACACGTGATCAGTGCATGATCAGCCATGTGATCAGTGTATGGTCAGCCAGGTGATCAGTGCATGATCAGCCACGTGATCAGTGCATTATCAGCCACGTGATCAGTGCATGCACAGTCAGTGTATGGTCAGCTTCGGGATCAGTGCATTATCAGGCACGTGATCAGTGCATTATCAGTAATTTGATAAGTGTATGATCAGCCACGTGATCAGTGCATGAACAGCCACGTGATCAGTGTATGATCAGCCACGTGATCAGTTCATGATCCGCACCGTGATCAGTGCATGATCAGCCACGTGATCAGTGTATGATCAGCCACGTGATCAGTGCATGATCAGCCACACAGCAGGCAGAGTCACGTGATCAGTGTATGATCAGCTTTCTGATCATTGCATGATCAGCCACGGGATCAGTGCATGATCAGGCCAGTGAAGAACGCATGATCAGTCACGTGATCAGTGTATGATAGCCAGGTTATCATTGCATGATCAGCCACGTGATCAGTGCATGATCAGCCACGTGATCAGTGCATGCACAGTCCCATGATCAGTGTATGATCAGCTTCGTGATCAGTGCATGATCAGCCACGTGATTAGTGCATGATAGCCAAGTGATCAATGCATGATAGCTACGTGATCAGTGCATGCTCAGTCATGTGAGCAGTGCATGATAGCCACGTGATCAGTGCATGATCAGTCATGTGATCATTGCGTGATCAGCCACGTGATCAGTGTATGATCATCCACATGATCAGTGCATGCGCAGTCAGGTGATCAGTGCATTATCAGCCTCGTGATCAGTTCATTATCAGTCACGTGATCAGTGTGTGCTCAGTCACGTGATCAGGGCCTACTGAGCTCCGTTTTTCCTGCCTGCTCATCTGCTTGACAATGGCCAGCTGAGCCGTCTGATTCCTGCCTATTCAGCTGCTTGATGATTGCCAGCTGAGCAGCATGATTCATCACAGCTGAGGTCCATGATTATTGCCTGCTGATTGCGTGATTCGTGCCTGCTCAGCTCTTTGGTTATTGCCTCCTGAGGCACATCATCAGTGCATGAGAGCCACGTGATCAGTTCTTGATTAGTCACATGATTAGCACCACTCAGACCCGAGATCACAGCATGCTAAGTCACGTGATCAGTTCATGATCACCCTTGTGATTAGTGCATGATCAGCCAGGTGATACATGCATGATCATCCACGTGATTATTGCATGCACAATCAAGTGATCAGTACATGATAGCCACGTGATCAGTGTATGATCAGCCACGTGATCAGTGCATGATAGCCACGTGATCAGTTCTTGATTAGTCACATGATCAGCACCATTCAGACACGAGATCACAGCATGCTAAGTCACGTGATCAGTTCATGATCACCCTTGTGATTAGTGCATGATCAGCCACGTGATAAATGCATGATCATCCACGTGATTATTGCATGCACAATCAAGTGATCAGTGCATGATAGCCATGTGATCTGTGCATGATCAGCCAAGTGATCAGTGCATGCACAGTCACGTGATCATTGTATGATCAGCTTCGTGAACAGTGCATGATCAGTCATGTGATCAGGGCTTGATCAGCCATTTTTTTAGTGCATGATCAGTCACATGATCAGCGTATGATCATCCACGTGATCAGTGCATGGGCAGTCAATTGATCAGTGCATGCAGTCACGTGATCAGTGTATGATCAGCTTCGTGTTCAGAGTATGATCAGCCACGTGATCAGTGTCTGATCAGCCAGGTGATCAGAGTATGATCAGCCAGGTGATCAGTGCATGATCAGCTACGTGATCAGTGCATGATCCGCAACATATTTAGTGCATGATCAGGCACATGAACAGTGTATGATCAGCCACGTGATCAGTGCATGATCACACACGTGATCAGTGCATGATCACCCACGTTATCAGTGCATGATCAGTCACGTGATCATTGTAGGATCAGCCACGTGGTCAGTGCATGATCAGCCACTTGATCAATGCATGATCATCGACATGATCAGTGCATGCAGTCACGTCATCAGTGTATGATCAGCTTCATGATCAGTGCATGATCAGCCAGGTGATCAGTGAATGATCAGGCACGTGATCAGTGCATGATCAGTCAATGATCAGTGTATGATAAGACACGTGATCAGTGCATGATTGCCACGTGATCAGTGCATGATCAGCCTCGTAAGCAGTGCATGATAGCCACCTGATCAGTGCATGATCAGCAACGTGATCAGTGCATGATCAGCCACGTGATCAGTGCATGATCAGCCACGTGATCACTGTATGATCAGCCATGTCATCAGTGCATGTGCAGTCACGTGATCAGTGCATGATCAGCCACGTGATCATTGCATGACAGCCACGTGATCAGTGCATGATAGCTACGTGATCAGTGCATGATCAGCCACGTGATCAGTGCATGATAGCCATGTGATAATTGCCTACAGTTACATGGTCAGTGCATGCGCAGTCAGGTGATCAGTGCCTGATACACACCTGATCAGCACATGATCAATAACATGATCAGCAATATTCAGACACGTGATCACTGTATGGTCAGTCATGTGATCAGTGCCTGATCAGCCACGTGATCAGTGTACGATCATCCTCGAGATCAGTGGATGCGCAGTCACATGATCAGTGCATGATAGCCAGGTGATCAGTGCATGATCAGTCATGTGATCAGTGCATGATCAGCCACGGGATCAGTGCATGATAGGCACCAGATCAGTGCATGATCAGTCACGTGATCAGTGCATGATCAGCAACGTGATTAGTGCATGATCAGCCACGTGATTAGTGCAGGATCAGCCAAGTTATCAGTGCATGCACAGTCACGTGATCAGTGTATGATCAGCTTCGTATTCAGTGCATGATCAGCCACGTGATCAGTGCATGATCAGGCACGTGAAGAGTGCATGATCAGTCACCTGATCAGTGTATGATAGCCAGCTTATCAGTGCATGATCAGCCACATGATCAGTGCATGATCAGTCATGTGATCAGTGCATGCTCAGTCACGTGATCAGTGTGTGATCATCCATGTGATCAGTGCATGATAGCCACCTGATCATTGCAGGATAAGGAACGTGAGTAGTGCATGATCAGCCACGTGATCAGTGTACGATCAGCCATGTGAGCAGTGCATGATCAGCCATGTGATCAGTGCATGATAGCCACCTGATCAGTGCATGATAAGCAACGTGATTAGTGCATGATCAGCCACGTGATCAGTGTATGATCAGCCACGTGATCAGTGCATGCACAGTCACGTGATCAGAGTATGATCAGCTTCGTGATCAGTGCATGATTAGTTACGTGATCAATGTATGATTAGCCACGTGATCAGTGCATGATAGCCACGTGATCAGTGCATGATCAGTCACGTGATCATGCATGCGCAGTCATGTGACCAGTACATGACAGCTACGGATTCAGTGCATAATCAGTCACGTGATCAATGCATGAACAGCCACGTGATCAGTGCATGATAGCCACGTGAACAGTGCATGAACAGGTACGTGTTCAGTTCATGCGCAGTCACGTGATCAGTGCATGATAGAAACGTGATCAGTGCATGATAGCCACCTGATGAGTGCATGGTAAGGAACATGATTAGTGCATGATTAGCCACGTGATCAGCACATGATCAGCCACGTGATCAGTGCATTATCAGCCATGTGATCAGTGCATGAACAGTCACGTGATCAGTGCATGATCAGGCCCGTGATCAGTGCATGATCAGGCACGTGATCAGTGCATGATCAGCCACGTGATCAGTGCATGATCAGCCACGTGATCAGTGTATTATCAGTCACGGGATCAGTGCATGATAGCCACGTGACCAGTGTATGATCAGTCATGTGATCAGTGCATGATCAGGCAAGCGATCAGTGTATGATCAGTCACGTTATCAGTGCATGATCAGCCAGGTGATCAGTGCATGATAGCCACGTGTTCAGTGCATGATCAGTCACGTGTTCAGTTCATGATTTGTCACTTGATAGGTGTATGATATCAGTTCATGCACAGTCATGTGTTCAGTGCATGATAGCTACGTGATCAGTGCATGATCAGCCACGTGATCAGTGCATGATAGCCACGTGATCAGTGCATGATTAGCTACGTGATCATTGTATGATTAGCCACGTGATCAGTGCATGATAGCCACGTGATCAGTGCATGATCAGTCATGTGACCATGGCATGCGCAGTCATGTGATCAGTGCATGATAGCTACACAATCCATTCATACTCAGTCACGTGATCATTGCATGATCAGCCACGTGATCAGTGCATGATAGCCACGTAATTATTGCATGAACAGGTACGTGATCAGTTCATGCGCACGTGGTCAGTGCATGATAAGCAACGTGATTAGTGCGTGATCAGCCACGTGATCAGTGTACGATCAGACACGTGATTAGTGCATGATCAGCCACGTGATCAGTGCATGATCAGCCACATGATGATTGCATGATTCGCTACGTGATTAGTGCATGATCAGCCACGTGATCAGTGCATGATCAGCCACCTGATAAGTGCATGCACAGTCACGTGATCAGTGCATGATCAGCTTCGTGATCAGTGCATGTTTAGTTACGTGATCAGTGCATGATTAGCCAGGTGATCAGTGCATGATAGCCACGTAAATAGTGCATGAACAGGTACGTGATCAGTTCATGCGCAGTCACGTGATCAGTGCATGATAGCCACGTGATCAGTGCATGATAGCCACGTGATCAGTGCATGATCTGTCACGTGATCGGTGCATTCAAGTCCCGTGATCAGTGTATGATCAGCGACGTGATCAGTGCATGATAGCCACCTGATCAGTGCATGGTAAGCAACGTGATTAGTGCATGATTAGCCACGTGATCAGTGCATGATCAGCCATGTGATCAGTGCATGCACAGTCACGTGCTGACTGTATGATCAGCTTCGAAATCAGTGCATGATCAGCCACGTGATCAGTGCTTGATCAGGCAGGTGATCAGTGAATGATCAGTCATGTGATAAGTGCATGATCAGGCACGTGATCAGTGCATGATCAGGCACGTGAACAATGTATGATCAGCCACGTAATCAGTGCATGATAGCCACGTCATCATTCCTACCTGCTCATCTTGATAATTGCCAGCTGAGCTGAGTGATTCCTGCCTGCTCATGTGCTTGATAACTGGCAGCTGAGCTGCTTGATTCCTACCTGCTCACTTGCTTGATAATTGCTAGCTGAGTTGCGTGATTCCTGCCTGCTCACCTGCTTGATAATTGCCAGCTGAGCTGAATGATACCTGCCTGCTCATCTGCTTGATAATTGCCACCTGAGCTGCATGATTCCTGCCTGCTCAACTGCAGGACAATTATCAGCTGAGCCGTGTGATACCTGCCTGATCAGCTGCTTCATTTTTGCCAGCTGAGCAGCATGATTCATCACAGGTGAAGTCCATTATTATTGCCTGCTGATTGCGTGATTCGTGCCTGCTCAGCTCTTTGGTTATTGCCTCCTGAGGCACATCATCAGTGCATGATAGCCTCGTGATCAGCGCATGATCAGTCAAATGATCAGCACCATTCAGACACGTGATCACTGCATGCTCAGATACTTGATGAGTTCATGATCAGCAGCGTGATTAGTGCATCATCAGCCACGTGATCAGTGTATGATCAGCCACGTGATCAGTGCATGATCAGCTACGTGATCAGTGCATGCGCTGTCATTTGATCAGTGCATAATCAGTCATGTGATCATTGTATGATCAGCCACGTGGTCAGTGCATGATAGCGAAGTGATCAGTGCACGATAGCCACCTGATCAGTGCATGATCAGTTATGTGATCAGTGCATGCATAGTCACGTGATCAGTGCATGATAGCCACGTAATCAGTGCATGATAGCCACATGATCAGTGCATGATCAGTCACGTGATCAGTGCATGATAGCCACGTGACCAGTGCATGATCATCCAACTGATCAGTGCATGATATCCACGAGATCAGTGCATGCACAATCTCGTGATCAGTGCATGATAGCCAACTGACAAATGCATGATCAGCCACGTGATCAGTGCATGTTAGCCACGTGATCAGTACATGATCAGCCACGTGATCAGTGCATGATCAGTCACATGATCAGTGCATGGTCAGCCACGTGATCAGTGCATGATCAGCCAACTGATCAGTGCATGATAGTCACGTGATCAGTGCATGATTATTCACGTGATCAGTGCATGAACAGCCAAGTGATCAGTGAATGATAGCCACCTGATCAGTGCATGATAGCCACGTGATCAGTGCATGATCAGTCATGGGATCAGTGCATGATCAGACATGTCAACAGAGTATGATCATCCACGTGATCAGTGCATGCACAGTCACTTGACCAGTGCATGATGGCGACATGATCAGTGCATGCTCATTCACGTGATCAGTGTATGATCAGCCACTTGATCAGTGAATGATAGCCAAGTGATCAGTGCATGATAGCCACGTGATAAGTGCATGATCAGTCACGTGATCAGTGCGTGATCAGTCACGTGATCAGTGCATGGGCAGTCCCGTGATTACTGAATGATAGTCACTTGTTCAGTGCATGTTCTGTTACGTGATCAGTGTATGATCTGCCGCAGGATCAGTGCATGATTGCCATGTGATCAGTGCATGATCAGTCACGTGATCAGTGCATGTGCAGTCACATGATCAGTGCATGATAGCTACGTGATCAGTGCATGTTCAGTCACGTGACCAGTGCATGATCAGCCACGGGATCAGGGCATGATAGCCACGTGTTCAGTGCATGATCATTTACATGGTCAGTTCATGCGCAGTCTAGTGATAAGTGCATGATAGCCAAGTGATATGTGCATGAGCAGCCACGTGATCACTGCATGATAGCCACGTAATCAGTGCATGATGAGTCATATGATCAGCGCATGATCAGTAACGTGATCAGTGTATGATCATCCATGGGATCTGTGCATGTGGAATCATGTGATCAGTGCATGATAGCCACGTGATCAGTGCATGATCAGTAATGTGATCTGTGCACTCGCAGTCATGTGATCATTGCATGATAGCCACGTGATAAGTGCATGATCTGTTAGGTGATCAGTGCATGCACAGTCACGTGATCAGTGCATGATAGCCACATAATCAGTGAATGATAGCCACGTGATCAGTGCATGATCAGTCACGTGATCAGTGCATGATAACCACGTGGTCAGTGCATGATAGCCACTGGATCAGTGCATGATCAGTCATGTTATCAGTGTATGAACAGTCACGTGATCAGTGGAAGATCAGTCATGTGATCAGTGTATGATCAGCCACCTGAACAGTTAGTGATGTTACGTGATCAGGGCCTGCTGAGCTGCGTGATTCCTGTCTACTCAGCTGAGTGTTAATTGCCAGCTTAGCTGCGTTATTCCTGCCTTCTCCTCTGCTGGATAATTGCTAGCTGAGCTGTGTGGTTCCTTCCTGCTCATCTGCTTGATTATTGCTAGCTGAGCTGCGTTATTCCTCCCTGCTAAGCTGCTTGATTATTGCCAGCTGAGCAGAATGAATCGTCACAGCTGAGGTCCATGATTATTGCCTGCTGATTGCGTGATTCGTGCCTGCTCAGCTCTTTGATTATTGCCTCCTGAGGCACATCATCAGTGCATGATAGTCACGTGATCAGCACATGATCAGTCACATGATCAGCGCCATTCAGACACGTGATCACTCCATGCTCAGCCACTTGATCACTTCATGATCAGCAGCCTGATTAGTGCATCATCAGCCACATGATCAGTGTATGATCAGCCTTGTGATCAGTGCATGATCAGCCAAGTGATCAGTGCATGATAAGCTACGTGATCAGTGCATGCGCTGTCATTTGATCAGTGCATGATCAGTCATGTGATCAGTGTATGATCAGCCACGTGATCAGTGCATGATAGCCACGTGATCAGTGCATGATCAGTTATGTGATCAGTGCATGCATAGTCACGTGATCAGTGCATGATAGCCACGTAATCAGTGCATGATAGCCACGTGATCAGTGCATGATCAGTCACGTGATCAGTGCATGATAGACCCGTGACCAATGCATGATCAGCCATGTGATAAGTGCATGATAGCCACGTGAACAGTACATGATCAGCCAACTAATCAGTGCATGATAGCCACGAGATCAGTGCATGATCAATCACGTGATCAGTGCATGATTATTCACGTGTTCAGTGCATGATCAGCCAACTGATCAGTGCATGATAGCCACGAGATCAGTGCATGCACAATCTCGTGATCAGTGCATGATAGCCAACTGACAAATGCATGACCAGCCACGTGATCAGTGCATGTTAGCCACGTGATCAATGCATGATCAGCCACGTAATCAGTGCATGATCAGTCACATGATCAGTGCATGATCAGCCACGTGATCAGTGCATAATAGCCACGTGATCAGTGCATGATCAGCCAACTGATCAGTGCATGATAGTCACGTGATCAGTGCATGAACAGCCAGGTGATCAGTGAATGATAGCCACCTGATCAGTGCATGATAGTCACGTGATCAGTGCATGATCAGTCACGTGATCAGTGCATGAACAGCCAAGTGATCAGTGAATGATAGCCACCTGATCAGTGCATGATAGCCACGTGATCAGTGCATGATCAGTCATGGGATCAGTGCATGATCAGACACGTCAACAGAGTATGATCATCCACGTGATCAGTGCATGCACAGTCACTTGACCAGTGCATGATAGCCACATGATCAGTGCATGCTCATTCAAGTGATCAGTGTATGATCATCCACTTGATCAGTGAATGATAGCCAAGTGATCAGTGCATGATAGCCACGTGATCAGTGCATGATCAGTCACGTGATCAGTGCGTGATCAGTCACGTGATCAGTGCATGGGCAGTCCCGTGATTAGTGAATGATAGCCACTTGTTCAGTGCATGTTCTGTTACATGATCAGTGTATGATCTGCCGCAGGATCAGTGCATGATTGCCATGTGATCAGTGCATGATCAGTCACGTGATCAGTGCATGTGCAGTCACATCATCAGTGCATGATAGGTTCGTGATCAGTGCATGTTCAGTCACGTGACCAGTGCATGATCAGCCACAGGATCAGGGCATGATAGTCAAGTGTTCAGTGCATGATCATTTACATGGTCAGTTCATGCGCAGTCTAGTGATAAGTGCATGATAGCCAAGTGATATGTGCATGAGCAGCCACGTGATCACTGCATGATAGCCACGTGATCTGCGCATGATCAGTCAAGTGATCAGTGTATGATAGCCACGTAATCAGTGCATGATGAGTCATATGATCAGCGCATGATCAGTAATGTGATCAGTGTATGATCATCCATGGGATCTGTGCTGCGGAATCATGTAATCAGTGCATGATAGCCACGTGATCAGTGCATGATCACTAATGTGATCAGTGCAGGCGCAGTCATGTGATCATTGCATGATAGCCACGTGATAAGTGCATGATCTGTTAGGTTATCAGTACATGCACAGTCACATGATCAGTGCATGATAGCCACGTAATCAGTGCATGATAGCCACGTGATCAGTGCATGATCAGTCACGTGATCAGTGCATGATCAATCACATGATCAGTGCATGATAGCCACGTGATCAGTGCATGATAGCCACCTGATCAGTGCATGATAAGTCACGTGATCAGTGCATGATCTGTCATGTGATGAGTGCATGCCCAGTAAAGTGATCAGTGTATGATAGCTACGTGATCAGTGCATGATCAGTCACGTGATCAGTGCATGATCAGCCACGTGATTAGTGCATGATCAGCCACGAGATCAGTGCATGATCATCCACGTTATGAGTGCATGCACAGTCACGTGATCAGTGTATGATCAGCCACGTGAACAGTGCGTGCTCACTCACATGATCAGGGCCTGCTGAGCTGCGTGATTCCTGTCTGCTCATCTGCTTGACAATTGCCAGCTGAGCTGCATGATTCCTCCCTGTCATCTGCTTGACAATTGCCAGCTGTGCTGCGTAATTCCTGCCTGCTCAGCTGCTTGATTATTGCCAGCTGAGCAGCATGATTCGTCATAGCTGAGCTCCATGATTATTGCCTGCTGATTGTGTGATTCGTGCCTACTCAGCTCTTTAATTTGTTGCGTCCAGAGCCACATGATCAGTGTATGATAGCAAACATGATCAGCGCATGATCAGTCACATGTTCAGCACCATTCAGTCACGTGATCACTGTATGATAAACATGTAATCAGTGCGTGAACAGCCACGTGATCAGTGCATGACCACTCACGTGATCAATGGCATGATAGCCACGCGATCAGTGAATTATAGCAACATTATCAGTGCATGATCAGTCACGTGGTCAGTGTATGATCAACCAGGTGATCAGTGCATGATACCCAAGTGATAAGTGCATGATCAGTCACGTGATCAGTGCTTGATCAGCCACGTGATCAGTGCATTATAGCCACTTGATCAGTGCATGATCAGCCACGGGACCAGTGCATCCCCAGTCACGTGATCAGTGCATTATATCTACCAGATCAGTGCATGTTCAAGCACGTGATCAGTGCATAATAGCCACGTGATCAGTGCATGATAAGTTACGTGATCAGTGTAGGATCAGCCGCTTGATCACTGCATGATAGCCAGGTGATCTGTGCATGACCAGTCAAGTGATCATTGTATGATCCGCCACGTGATCAGTGCATGATAGCCACGTGATCTGTGCATGGTCAGTCAAGTAATCATTGTATGATCAGCCACGTGATCAGTGCATGATAGGCACGTGATCAGTGCAAGATCAGCCACGTGATCACTGCATGATAGCCACGTGATATGTGCATGATCAGTCAAGTGTTCATTGTATGATCAGCCACGTGATCAGTGCATGATAGCCACGTGATATGTGCATGATCAGTCAAGTGTTCATTGTATGATCAGCCACGTGATCACTGCATGATAGCCACGTGATATGTGCATGATCAGTCAAGTGTTCATTGTATGATCAGCCACGTGATCAGTGCATTATAGGCACGTGATCATGGCCTGATAGCCACGTAATCAGTGCATGATCAGTTTCGTGATCGGTGCATGTTACCCAAGTGATAAGTGCATGATTATTCACGTGATCAGTGCATGATCAGCCAGGTGATCAGTGCATGATAGCCTCCTGATCAGTGCATGATAGCCTCCTGATCAGTGCATGATCTGTCACGTGATCAGTGTATAACATTCACGTGACCAGTACATGCGCAGTCACGTGATAAGTGCATTATAGCTACGTGATCAGTGCATGTTCAGTCACGTGATCAGTGCATGACCAGCCACGTGATCAGTGCATGATAGCCACGTGATCAGTGCATGATAGCCTCGTGATCAGTGCATGATCAGTCACGTGATCAGTGTATGATGAGCCACGTGATCAGTGCATGATAGCAACGTGATCAGTGCATGAGAGTCACGTGATCAGTGCATGATCAATCACGTGATCAGTGCATAATCAGTCACGTGATCAGTGCTTGAGAGCCACCTGATCAGTGCATGAGAGTCACGTGATAAGTGCATGATCAATCACATGATCAGTGCATGATCAGCCACGTGATCAGTATACGATCAGCTATGTTATCACTGCATGATAGCCCCGTGATAAGTGCATGATCAGTCACGTGATCAGAGTACGATCAGCCACGTGATCAGTGCATAATCAGTCACGTGATCAGTGCTTGAGAGCCACCTGATCAGTGCAGCATCAGTCACGGGATCAGTGCCTCATCAGCCACGTGATTAGTGCATGATCAGCCACGAGATCAGTGCATGATCATCCACGTGTTCAGTGTATGATAAGCCACGTGAACAGTGTGTGCTCACTCACATGATCAGGGCCTGCTGAGCTGCGTGATTCCTGTCTGCTCATCTGCTTGACAATTGCCAGCTGAGCTGCATGATTCCTCCCTGTCATCTGCTTGACAATTGCCAGCTGTGCTGCATAATTCCTGCCTGCTCAGCTGCTTGATTATTGCCATCTGAGCAGCATGATTCGTCATAGCTGAGCTCCATGATTATTGCCTGCTGATTGTGTGATTCGTGCCTACTCAGCTCTTTAATTATTGCCTCCAGAGCCACATGATCAGTGTATGATAGCAAACATGATCAGCACATGATCAGTCACATGTTCAGCGCCTTTCAGTCACGTGATCACTACATGATAGTCAAGTGATCAGTCCATGCTCAGTCATGGTATCAGTGCATGATCAGCCATGTGATCAGTGCCTGCACATTCCCATAATCCGCGCCTCTCAGTCACGTGATCACTGCATGATAAACATGTGATCAGTGCGTGATCAGCCACGTGATCAGTGCATGACCAGTCACGTGGTCAATGGCATGATAGCCACGTGATCAGTGAATGATAGCAACGTGAGCAGTGCATGATCAGTCCCGTGGTCAGTGTATGATCAGCCACGTGAACAGTGCATGCTGTCACGTGATCAGGGCCGGCTGAGCTGCGTGATTCCTATCTACTCAGGTGCTTAAAAATTCCCAGCTGAGCTGCGTGATTCCTGCCTGCTCATCTGCTGGGTAATTGCCAGCTGAGCTGCGTGATTCCTGCCTACTCATCTGCTGGGTAATTGCCAGCTGAGCTGCGTGATTCCTGCCAGCTCATCTGCTTGACAATTGCCAGCTGAGCCGTGTGATACCTGCCTGTTAAGCTGCTTGATTATTGCCAGCTGAGCAGCATGATTCGTCAGAGCTGAGGTCCCTGATTATTGCCTGCTGATTGTGGGATTCGTGCCTGCTCAGCTCTTTGATTGTTGCCTCCTGAGGAACATCATCAGTGCATGATAGACACGTGATCAGTGCATGATCAGTCACGTGATCAGTGCATGATCAGGCACGTGATCAGTGCATGATAGCCACGGGATCAGTGCATGATAGCCACCAAATCAGTGCATGATCAGTCACTTGATCAGTGCATGAACTGTCACGTGATCAGTGTATGATATCCACGTGACCAGTGCATCCCCAGTCATGTGATCAGTGCTTTATATCTACGTGATCAGTGCATGTTCAGGCACGTGATCAGTGCATGATAGACACATGATCAGTGCATAAGCAGTTACGTGATCAGTGCATGATAGCCACGTGATCAGTGCATGATCATCCACGTGATCACTGCATGATAGCCATGTGATCTGTGCATGATCAGTTAAGTGATCATTGTATGAGCAGCCACATGATCAGTGCGTGATAGGCACGTGATCAGTGCATGATCAGCCACGTGATCACTGCATGATAGCCACGTGGTATGTGCATTATCAGTCAAGTGATCATTGTATGATCAGCCACGTGATCAGTGCATGATAGGCACCTGATCATTGCATGATAGCCACGTAATCAGTGCATGATCAGTTTCATGATCAGTGGATGATACCCAAGTGATAAGTGCATGATCAGTCACGTGATCAGTGCATGATCAGCCACGTGATCAGTGCATGATAGCCACGTGAACAGTGCATGCTCAGCCACGTGATCAGTGCATGATACCCAAGTGATAAGTGCATGATCAGTCACGTGATCAGTGCATGATCAGCCACGTGATCAGTGCATGATAGGCGTTGATCAGTGCATGATCAGGCACGTGATCATTGCATGATCTGTCAGGTGATCAGTATATGATCAGCCACGTGATCAAGGCATGATAGCCACGTGATCAGTGCATGATGAGGCCCGTGATCAGTGCATGATCAGTCACGTGAACAGTGCGTGCTCAGTCACATGATCAGGGCCTGATGAGCTGTGTGATTCCTGTCTGTTCATCTGCTTGATTATTGCCAGCTGAGCTGTGTGATTTCTGGCTGCTTATCTGCTGGATGATTGCCAGCTTAGCTGCATGATTCCTGCCTAATCACCTGCTTGATAAGTGCCAGCTGAGCTTCGTGATTCCTGCCTGCTCATGTGTTTCATAATTGCCAGCTGACCTTCGTGATTCCTGCCTACTCATCTGGTTGACAATTGCCAGGTGAGCTGCGTGATTCCTGCCTGCTCACCTGCTTGATAACTTCCAGCTGAGCTGCGTGATTCCTAACTGCTCATCTGCTTGATAATTGCCAGCTGAGCTGCGTATTACCTGCATGCTAATCTGCTTGATATTTGCCAGCTGAGCCGTGTGATTTCTGCCTGCTCAGCTGCTCAGCTGCTTGATGGTCAGACTGCCAGCTGAGCCGTGTGATTCCTGCGTGCTCAGCTGCTTGATTATTGCCAGCTGAGCTGCGTGATTCCTGCCTGCTCATCTGGTTGACTTTTGCCAGCTGAGTTGCTTGATTCCTGCCTGCTCATCGGCTTGATAATTGCCAGCTGAGCCGTGTGATTTCTGCCTGCTCAGCTGCTTGATGGTTGCCAGCTGAGCTGCGTGATTCCTGCCTGCTCATCTGGTTGATTTTGCCAGCTGAGCCGTGTGATTCCTGCGTGCTCAGCTGCTTGATTATTGCCCGCTGAGCAGCATGATTCATCACAGCTGATGTCCATGATTATTGCCTGCTGATTCCCTGATTTGTGCCTGCTCAGCTCTTTGATTATTGCCTCGTGAGGCACATGATCAGTGCATGATAGCCACGTGATCAGTGCATGATCAGTCACGTTTCAGTGCATGATCTGCCACGTGTTCAGTGTATGGTCATCTTCGTGACCAGTGCACGGGCAATCTCGAGATCAGTGCATGATAGCGACGTGATCACTGCATGATCAGTCACGTGATCAGTGCCAGATCAGCTACGTGATCAGTGCATGATAGCCAGGTGACAGTGCTTGATCAGTCACGTGTTCAGTGTATGATCAGCCACGTGATCAGTGCATGATCAGTCACGTGATCAGTGTATGATCAACCACGTGATCAATGCATGAGAGCCACCAGATCAGTGCATGCTCAGTCACGTGATCAGTGCATGATCTGTCATGTGTCCAGTGTATGATATCCAAGTGATCAGTTTTTGCGCAGTCATGTGATCAGTGCATGATAGCTAAGTGATCAGTGCCTGATCAGCCACGTGATCAGTGCATGATTATTTAGGTGATCAATGTATGATAAGCCTCATGATCAGTGCATGATAGCCACGTGATCAGAGAATGATCAGTCACGTGATCATGGCATGCACAGTCATGTGATCAGTGCATGATAGCTACTCGATCAGTGCATGATCAGGCACGTGATCAGTGCATGATCAGCCACGGGTCAGTGCATGATAGCCATGTGGTCAGTGCATGATAGCTATTTGATCAGTGCATGATCAGCCACGTAATCAGTGCATGATAGGCACCTGACCAGTGCTGATCAGCAACGTGATTAGTGCATGATCAGGCACGTGATCAGTGCATGATAAGCCACGTGATCAGTGTATGATCAGCCACGTCATCAGTGCATGATAGCCAAGTGATCAATGCAGGATAGCTACGTGATCAGTGCATGCTCAGTCACATGAAAAGTGCATGATCAGCCACGTGATCAGTGCATGCACAGTTACGTGATCAGTGTATGATCTGCTTCGTGATCAGTGCATGATCACCCACCTGATCAGTGCATGACCAGGCACGTGATCAGTGCTTGATCAGTCATTTGATCAGTGTATGGTCAGCCACGTGATCAGTGCATGATTAGCCACGGGATCAGTGCATGAACAGGCACGTGAAGAGTCCATGATCAGTCACGTGATCAGTGTATGATAGCCAGGTTATCAGTGCATGATCAGCCACGTGATCAGTGTATGATCAGCCACATGATCAGTGCATGATCAGCCACGTGATCAGTGCATGATCAGCAACGTGATCAGTGCATGCACAGTCACGTGATCAGTGTATGATCAGCCATGTTATCAGTCCATGATCTGCAACGTGATTAGTGCATGATCAGTCACGTGATCAGTGTATGATAGCCAGGTTATCAGTGCATGATCAGCCAAGTGATCAGTGCATGCACAGTCCAGTGGTCAGTGTATGATCAGCTTCGTGATCAGTGCATGATCAGCCACCTGATCAGTGCAGGATGAGGCACGTGTCAATGCATGATCAGCAACGTGATCAGTGCATGATCAGCCAAGTGATCAGTGCATGCACAGTCCCGTGGTCAGTGTATGATCAGCTTCGTGATCAGTGCATATTCAGCCACGTGATCAGTGCATGATCAGGCACGTGATCAATGCATGATCAGTCACGTGATCAGTGCATGATCAGTCACGTGATCAGTGCATGATCTGCCATTTTTGTAGTGCATGATCAGTCACGTAATCAGTGTATGATCATCCACGTGATCAGTGCTAGCACAGTGAAGTGATCAGTGAATGATAGTCATGTGATCAGGGCATGATCAAGCACGATATCAGTGTATTATCAGCCACGTGAACAGTGCGAGCTCAGTCAAGTGATCAGGGCCTAATGAGCTGCGTTTTTCCTGTCTGCTCAGCTGCTTGACAAGTGCCAGCTGAGCTGCGTAATTACTGCCTGTTCATCGGCTTGATAATCGCCAGCTTAGCTGAGTGATTCCTGCATGCTCATCGGCTTGATAATTGCCAGCTGAGATGCATGATTCCTGCCTGCTCATCGGCTTGATAATTGCCAGTTGAGCTGCGTGATTCCTGGCTGCTCATCTGCGTTATTATTGCCAGTGTCATTGCTCTTGAGTCATGGTAGGGGAATCTGGCCTCGAGACGTGTTGAAGAAGGTCTCTCGAGATCTTTCTCAGGTTGAGGCAGGAGACCCTGGGTTCCCTCGACTTGGGCAGGTGACCTCAGGGGGCTTCTCATGGTGGCTCTGAGAAGTCAGGGAAACTGGAGTTGGGAGGGGCCTCTCGGGACTCCACTGGGTTTGGTGCATTGGAAGAGGGCCTCATCTCCAGTTGAGGCAGGAACCTCAGGGTTCCTCTGATTTCACACTCCGATCGCAGGGTCCCTGCAGACTTGAGACAGGAGAGACAGGCCTCGTCTTGGGTTGAGGCATGGAACTCCGCTTGCCTATCGAGGTGTCCCCAGGGAGTGAGGCCACTTGTCGAGCTGTATTTGGAACCTGGGGTTTTTTCTGGACGATGCACGGGCGAGTCACTGCCCCTTCGTGTTGACTTCATTCACAGGGTGAAGTTCGAAGAGGTGTCCGGGCATCGGGTTCTTATCAAGAGGGGACCAGGAAATCGGGGTCCTTCGGAATGTGGAAGCACCCACGAGGCCAAGTCTGGAATGTCTTCGTGAGAACGGCCTCATCCTGAGGTGCGACCGGAAGGTCGGGAACCCCTTCCAGACAAAGCCGGGGAGTCGACCCTCCTGTCCAGATCAGGAGGGTAGAAGGGGCTCAGAGGAAGTGGTGCCGGAAAACCTCGGAGCTCCTCTCGGGGGAGACCGGGATGTCGGGGAACTTTGTGGGTCGCCTCAAGGGTGCCAAGTACCGTTTGGACCTCCAATTCCTAACGTGGGACTTCTCCTGAGACGCTGTAGCGGGAAAGGGCTTCATCTTGCGATGACGGGGGAACCACGTGGTTTTTCTCGAGTTACGGCGGGATTCTCGAGTTACGACCGGGAATTCAGGATGCCTCTTGTGTTGGCCCAGGCAAGTCCAATCTTCCATTGGAGTTGCGAAGGAGAGCTGGGGATTGCTCTCGAGTGACTGCAGGGCCAATAGACCTCATCTAGGCTTGTGTCCAGAAGCCAATGTTCCTCTCCAGGGGCGACCGGGATCTCGGGGTTGCATTCCAGACGCACCCGAGGAGACAGGCATTCATCTCGAGTGCAAGCAAAGAACCCCGCTCTGCTCTCGAGTCGCGATGGGTATCTCTTGGAGCTCACTGGGTGGACTAAAGGGAGTTAAGCCTCCTGAGGCGTTTGGAGAGAGGTTGCCAGATTGGCCTCTAGGCCATGCAGGAGACGAAGGCCCTCATCTCCGCGATGACGGGGGAGTCCCGGGGTGGTTCTCGAGCGGCGGCCCCAGGGCGCGGTTTCTCACGAGGTACGACGGCGAGGTCAGTGAGCCTCTCGTGGGGCGCCAGGGAAGTCGGGTCTCCATGCGAGTGGCGAGGGGGAGCGCGTCATTGCTCTTGAGTCATGGTAGGGGAATCTGGCCTCGAGACGTGTTGAAGAAGGTCTCTCGAGGTCTTTCTTGGGGTGAGGCAGGAAACCCTGGGTTCCCTCGACTTGTGCAGGTGACCTCAGGGGGCTTCTCATGGTGGCTCTGAGAAGTCAGGGAAACTGGAGGTGGGAGGGGCATCTCGGGACTCCACGGGGTTTGGTGCATTGGAAGAGGGCCTCATCTCCAGTTGAGGCAGGAACCTCAGGGTTCCTCGGATTTCAGACTCCCATCGCAGGGTCCCTGCAGACTGGGGACAGGAGAGTCAGGCCTCGTCTTGGGTTGAGGCATGGAACTCCGCGTGCCTCTCGAGTTGTCCCCGGGCAGAGAGGCCACTTGTCGAGCTGTATTTGGAACCTGGGGTTTTTCCGGACGATGCACGGGCGAGTCACTGCCCCTTCGCGTTGACTTCATTCACAGGGTGGAGTTCTGAGAGGTGTCCGGGCATCGGGTCCTTATCCAGAGGGGACCGGGAAATCGGGGTGCTTCGCAATGTGGAAGCACCCACGAGGCCACGTCTGGAATGTCGTCATGCGACCGGCCTCATCCTGAGGTGCGACCGGAAGGTCGGGAACCCCTTCCAGACAAAGCAGGGGAGTCGACCCTCCTGTCGAGATCAGGAGGGTAGAAGGGGCTCAGAGGAAGTGGTGCCGGAAAACCTCGGTGTTCCTCTCCAGGGAGACCGGGATGCCGGGGAACTTGGTGGGTCGCATCAAGGGTGCCAAGTACCATTTCGCCCTCCAATTCCTAACGTGGGACTTCTCCTGAGACGCTGTCGCGGGAAAGGGCTTCATCTTGCGATGACGGGGGAACCACGTGCTTTTTCTCGAGTTGCGGCGGGATTCTCGAGTTACGACGGGGAATTCAGGATGCCTCTTGTGTTGGCCCAGGGAAGTCCAATCTTCCATTCGAGTTGCGAAGGAGAGCTGGGGATTGCTCTCGAGTGACTGCAGGGCCAATAGACCTCATCTAGGCTTGTGTCCAGAAGCCAATGTTCCTCTCCAGGGGCGACAGGGATCTCGGGGTTGCATTCCAGACGCACCCGGGGAGACAGGCATTCATCTCGAGTGGAAGCAAAGAACCCCGCTCTGCTCTCGAGTCGCGACGGGTATCTCTTGGAGCTCACTGGGTGGACTAAAGGGAGTCAAGCCTCCTGAGGCGTTTGGAGAGAGGTCGCGAGGTTGGCCTCTAGGCCATGCAGGAGACGAAGGCCCTCATCTCCGCGATGACGGGGGAGTCCCGGGGTGGTTCTCGAGCGGCGGCCCCAGGGCGCGGTTTCTCACGAGGTACGACGGCGAGGTCAGTGAGCCTCTCGTGGGGCGCCAGGGAAGTCGGGTCTCCATGCGAGTGGTGAGGGGGAGCGCGTCATTGCTCTCGAGTCATGGTAGGGGAATCTGGCCTCGAGACGTGTTGAAGAAGGTCTCTCGAGGTCTTTCTTGGGGTGAGGCAGGAAACCCTGGGTTCCCTCGACTTGTGCAGATGACCTCAGGGGGCTTCTCATGGTGGCTCTGAGAAGTCAGGGAAACTGGAGGTGGGAGGGGCCTCGCGGGACTCCACTGGGTTTGGTGCATTGGAAGAGGGCCTCATCTCCAGTTGAGGCAGGAACCTCAGGGTTCCTCTGATTTCAGACTCCCATCGCAGGGTCCCTGCAGACTGGGGACAGGAGAGTCAGGCCTCGTCTTGGGTTGAGGCATGGAACTCCGCGTGCCTCTCGAGGTGTCCCCGGGCAGAGAGGCCACTTGTCGAGCTGTATTTGGAACCTGGGGGTTTTTCCGGACCATGCACGGGCGAGTCACTGCCCCTTCGCGTTGACTTCATTCACAGGGTGGAGTTCGGAGAGGTGTCCGGGCATCGGGTTCTTATCAAGAGGGAACCGGGAAATCGGGGTGCTTCGCAATGTGGAAGCACCCACGAGGCCACGTCTGGAATGTCGTCGTGAGACCGGCCTCATCCTGAGGTGCGACCGGAAGGTAGGGAACCCCTTCCAGACAAAGCAGGGGAGTCGACCCTCCTGTCGAGATCAGGAGGGTAGAAGGGGCTCAGAGGAAGTGGTGCCGGAAAACCTCGGTGTTCCTCTCCAGGGAGACCGGGATGCCGGGGAACTTGGTGGGGCGCATCAAGGGTGCCAAGTACCGTTTCAACCTCCAATTCCTAACGTGGGATTTCTCCTGAGACGCTGTAGCGGGAAAGGGCTTCATTTTGCGATGACGGGGGAACCACGTGCTTTTTCTCGAGTTGCGGCGGGATTCTCGAGTTGCGACGGGGAATTCAGGATGCCTCTTGTGTTGGCCCAGGCAAGTCCAATCTTCCATTGGAGTTGCGAAGGAGAGCTGGGGATTGCTCTCGAGTGACTGCAGGGCCAATAGACCTCATCTAGGCTTGTGTCCAGAAGCCAATGTTCCTCTCCAGGGGCGACCGGGATCTCGGGGTTGCATTCCAGACGCACCCGGGAAGACAGGCATTCATCTCGAGTGGAAGCAAAGAACCCCGCTCTGCTCTCGAGTCGCGACGGGTATCTCTTGGAGCTCACCGGGTGGACTAAAGGGAGTTAAGCCTCCTGAGGCGTTTGGAGAGAGGTCGCGAGATTGGCCTCTAGGCCATGCAGGAGAGGAAGGCCCTCATCTCCGCGATGACGGGGGAGTCCCGGGGTGGTTCTCGAGCGGCGGCCCCAGGGCGCGGTTTCTCACTAGGTACGACGGCGAGGTCAGGGAGCCTCTCGTGGGGCGCCAGGGAAGTCGGGTCTCCATGCGAGTGGCGAGGGGGAGCGCGTCACTGCTCCCGAGCCATGGGAGGGGAATCTGGCCTCGAGACGTGTTGAAGAAGGTCTCTCGAGGTCTTTCTTGGGGTGAGGCAGGAAATCCTGGGTTCCCTCAACTTGTGCAGGTGACCTCAGGGGGCATCTCATGGTGGCTCTGAGAAGTCAGGGAAACTGGAGGTGGGAGGGGCATCTCGGGACTCCACTGGGCTTGGTGCATTGGAAGAGGGCCTCATCTCCAGTTGAGGCAGGAACCGCAGGGTTCCTCTGATTTCAGACTCCCATCGAAGGGTCCCTGCAGACTGGTGATAGGAGAGTCAGGCCTCATCTTGGGTGGAGGCATGGAACTCCGCGTGCCTCTCGAGTTGTCCCCGGGCAGAGAGGCCACTTGTCGAGCTGTATTTGGAACCTGGGGGTTTTTCTGGACGATGCACGGGCGAGTCACTGCCCCTTCGCGTTGTCTTCATTCACAGGGTGGAGTTCGGAGAGGTGTCCGGGCGTCGGGTTCTTATCAAGAGGGGACCGGGAAATCGGGGTGCTTCGCAATGTGGAAGCACCCACGAGGCCACGTCTGGAATGTCCTCGTGAGACCGGCCTCATCCTGAGGTGCGACCGGAAGGTCGGGAACCCCTTCCAGACAAAGCAGGGGAGTCGACCCTCCTGTCGAGATCAGGAGGGTAGAAGGGGCTCAGAGGAAGTGGTGCCGGAAAACCTCGGTGTTCCTCTCCAGGGAGACCAGGATGCCGGGGAACTTGGTGGGGCCCATCAAGGGTGCCAAGTACCGTTTCGACATCCAATTCCTAACGTGGGACTTCTCCTGAGACGCTGTCGCGGGAAAGGGCTTCATCTTGCGATGACGGGGGAACCACGTGCTTTTTCTCGAGTTGCGGCGGGATTCTCGAGTTACGACGGGGAATTCAGGATGCTTCTTGTGTTGGCCCAGGCAAGTCCAATCTTCCATTGGAGTTGCGAAGGAGAGCTGGGGATTGCTCTCGAGTGACTGCAGGGCCAATAGACCTCATCTAGGCTTGTGTGCAGAAGCCTATGTTCCTCTCCAGGGGCGACCGGGATATCGGGGTTGCATTCCAGACGCACCCGGGGAGACAGGCATTCATCTCGAGTGCAAGCAAAGAAGCCCGCTCTGCTCTCGAATCGCGACGGGTATCTCTTGGAGCTCACTGGGTGGACTCAAGGGAGTCAAGCCTCCTGAGGCGTGTGGAGAGAGGTCGCGAGATTGGTCTCTAGGCCATGCAGGAGACGAAGGCCCTCATCTCTCGATGACGGGGGAATCTCGGGGTTGTTCTCGAGCGGCGGCCCCAGTGTGCGGTTTCTCACGAGGTACGACGGCGAGGTCAGTGAGCCTCTCGTGGGGCGCCAGGGAAGTCGGGTCTCCATGCGAGTGGCGAGGGGAGCGCGTCATTGCTCCCGAGCCATGGTAGGGGAATCTGGCCTCGAGACGCGTTGAAGAAGGTCTCTCGAGGTCTTTCTCGGGTTGAGGCAGGAAACCCTGGGTTCCCTCGACTTGTGCAGGTGACCTCAGGGGGCTTCTCATGGTGGCTCTGAGAAGCCAGGGAACCTGGAGGTGGGAGGGGCCTCTCGGGACTCCACTGGGTTTGGTGCATTGGAAGAGGGCCTCATCTCCAGTTGAGGCAGGAACCGCAGGGTACCTCTGATTTCAGACTCCGATCGCAGGGTCCCTGCAGACTGGGGACAGGAGAGTCAGGCCTCGTCTTGGGTTGAGGCATGGAACTCCGCTTGCCTCTCGAGATGTCCCCGGGGAGAGAGGCCGCTTGTCGAGCTGTATTTGGAACCTGGGGTTTTTCCGAACCATGCACGGAAAAACTGCCCCTTCGTGTTGACTTCATTCACAGGGTGGAGTTCGGAGAGGTGTCCAGGCATCGGGTTCTTATCAAGAGGGGACCGGGAAATCGGGGTCCTACGGAATGTGGAACCACCCACGAGGCCACGTCTGGAATGTCTTCGTGAGACCGGCCTCATCCTGAGGTGCGACCGGAAGGTCGGGAACCCCTTCCAGACAAAGCAGGGGAGTCGACCCTCCTGTCCAGATCAGGAGGGGAGAAAGGGCTCAGAGGAGGGGTGCCGGAAAACCTCAGTGTTCCTCTCGAGGGAGACCGGGATTTCGGGGAACTTTGTGGGTCGCATCAAGGGCGCCAAGTGCCCTTTCGACCTCCAATTCCTAACGTGGGACTTCTCCTGAGGCGCTGTAGCGGGAAAGGGCTTCATCTTGCGATGACGGGGGAGCCACGTGGTTTTTCTCGAGTTACGGCGGGATTCTCGAGTTACGACGGGGAATTCAGGCTGCCTCTTGTGTTGGCCCAGGCAAGTCCAATCTTCCATTCGAGTTGCGAAGGAAAGCTGGGGATTGCTCTCGAGTGACTGCAGGGCCAATAGACCTCATCTAGGCTTGTGTCCAGAAGCCAATGTTCCTCTCCAGGGGCGACCGGGATCTCGGGGTTGCATTCCAGACGCACCCGGGGAGACAGGCATTCATCTCGAGTGGAAGCAAAGAACCCCGCTCTGCTCTCGAATCGCGACGGGTATCTCTTGGAGCTCACTGGGTGGACTCAAGGGAGTCAAGCCTCCTGAGGCGTTTGGAGAGAGGTCGCGAGATTGGTCTCTAGGCCATGCAGGAGACGAAGGCCCTCATCTCTCGATGACGGGGGAATCTCGGGGTTGTTCTCGAGCGGCGGCCCCAGTGTGCGGTTTCTCACGAGGTACGACGGCGAGGTCAGTGAGCCTCTCGTGGGGCGCCAGGGAAGTCGGGTCTCCATGCGAGTGGCGAGGGGAGCGCGTCATTGCTCCCGAGCCATGGGAGGGGAATCTGGCCTCGAGACGTGTTGAAGAAGGTCTCTCGAGGTCTTTCTCGGGTTGAGGCAGGAAACCCTGGGTTCCCTCGACTTGTGCAGGTGACCTCAGGGGGCTTCTCATGGTGGCTCTGAGAAGCCAGGGAAACTGGAGGTGGGAGGGGCCTCTCGGGACCCCACTGGGTTTGGTGCATTGGAAGAGGGCCTCATCTCCAGTTGAGGCAGGAACCGCAGGGTACCTCTGATTTCAGACTCCGATCGCAGGGTCCCTGCAGACTGGGGACAGGAGAGTCAGGCCTCGTCTTGGGTTGAGGCATGGAACTCCGCTTGCCTCTCGAGATGTCCCCGGGGAGAGAGGCCGCTTGTCGAGCTGTATTTGGAACCTGGGGTTTTTCCGAACGATGCACGGAAAAACTGCCCCTTCGTGTTGACTTCATTCACAGGGTGGAGTTCGGAGAGGTGTCCGGGCATCGGGTTCTTATCAAGAGGGGACCGGGAAATCGGGGTCCTACGGAATGTGGAACCACCCACGAGGCCACGTCTGGAATGTCTTCGTGAGACCGGCCTCATCCTGAGGTGCGACCGGAAGGTCGGGAACCCCTTCCAGACAAAGCAGGGGAGTCGACCCTCCTGTCCAGATCAGGAGGGGAGAAAGGGCTCAGAGGAGGGGTGCCGGAAAACCTCAGTGTTCCTCTCGAGGGAGACCGGGATTTCGGGGAACTTTGTGGGTCGCATCAAGGGTGCCAAGTGCCCTTTCGACCTCCAATTCCTAACGTGGGACTTCTCCTGAGGCGCTGAAGCGGGAAAGGGCTTCATCTTGCGATGACGGGGGAGCCACGTGGTTTTTCTCGAGTTACGGCGGGATTCTCGAGTTACGACGGGGAATTCAGGCTGCCTCTTGTGTTGGCCCAGGCAAGTCCAATCTTCCATTCGAGTTGCGAAGGAAAGCTGGGGATTGCTCTCGAGTGACTGCAGGGCCAATAGACCTCATCTAGGCTTGTGTCCAGAAGCCAATGTTCCTCTCCAGGGGCCACAGGGATCTCGGGGTTGCATTCCAGACGCACCCGGGGAGACAGGCATTCATCTCGAGTGGAAGCAAAGAAGCCCGCTCTGCTCTCGAATCGCGACGGGTATCTCTTGGAGCTCGCTGGGTGGACTCAAGGGAGTCAAGCCTCCTGAGGCGTTTGGAGAGAGGTCGCGAGATTGGTCTCTAGGACAGGTAGATGACGAAGGCCCTCATCTCTCGATGACGGGGGAATCTCGGGGTTGTTCTCGAGCGGCGGCCCCAGTGTGCGGTTTCTCACGAGGTACGACGGCGAGGTCAGTGAGCCTCTCGTGGGGTGCCAGGGAAGTCGGGTCTCCATGCGAGTGGCGAGGGGAGCGCGTCATTGCTCCCCAGCCATGGTAGGGGAATATGGCCTCGAGACGCGTTGAAGAAGGTCTCTCGAGGTCTTTCTCGGGTTGAGGCAGGAAACCCTGGGTTCCCTCGACTTGTGCAGGTGACCTCAGGCGGCTTCTCATGGTGGCTCTGAGAAGCCAGGGAACCTGGAGGTGGGAGGGGCCTCTCGGGACCCCACTGGGTTTGGTGCATTGGAAGAGGGCCTCATCTCCAGTTGAGGCAGGAACCGCAGGGTACCTCTGATTTCAGACTCCGATCGCAGGGTCCCTGCAGACTGGGGACAGGAGAGTCAGGCCTCGTCTTGGGTGGAGGCATGGAACTCCGCTTGCCTCTCGAGATGTCCCCGGGGAGAGAGGCCGCTTGTCGAGCTGTATTTGGAACCTGGGGTTTTTCCGAACGATGCACGGAAAAACTGCCCCTTCGTGTTGACTTCATTCACAGGGTGGAGTTCGGAGAGGTGTCCGGGCATCGGGTTCTTATCAAGAGGGGACCGGGAAATCGGGGTCCTACGGAATGTGGAACCACCCACGAGGCCACGTCTGGAATGTCTTCGTGAGACCGGCCTCATCCTGAGGTGCGACCGGAAGGTCGGGAACCCCTTCCAGACAAAGCAGGGGAGTCGACCCTCCTGTCCAGATCAGGAGGGGAGAAAGGGCTCAGAGGAGGGGGTGCCGGAAAACCTCAGTGTTCCTCTCGAGGGAGACCGGGATTTCGGGGAACTTTGTGGGTCGCATCAAGGGTGCCAAGTGCCCTTTCGACCTCCAGTTCCTAACGTGGGACTTCTCCTGAGGCGCTGTAGCGGGAAAGGGCTTCATCTTGCGATGACGGGGGAGCCACGTGGTTTTTCTCGAGTTACGGCGGGATTCTCGAGTTACGACGGGGAATTCAGGCTGCCTCTTGTGTTGGCCCAGGCAAGTCCAATCTTCCATTCGAGTTGCGAAGGAAAGCTGGGGATTGCTCTCGAGTGACTGCAGGGCCAATAGACCTCATCTAGGCTTGTGTCCAGAAGCCAATGTTCCTCTCCAGGGGCGACAGGGATCTCGGGGTTGCATTCCAGACGCACCCGGGGAGACAGGCATTCATCTCGAGTGGAAGCAAAGAAGCCCGCTCTGCTCTCGAATCGCGACGGGTATCTCTTGGAGCTCACTGGGTGGACTCAAGGGAGTCAAGCCTCCTGAGGCGTTTGGAGAGAGGTCGCGAGATTGGTCTCTAGGCCATGCAGGAGACGAAGGCCCTCATCTCTCGATGACGGGGGAATCTCGGGGTTGTTCTCGAGCGGCGGCCCCAGTGTGCGGTTTCTCACGAGGTACGACGGCGAGGTCAGTGAGCCTCTCGTGGGGCGCCAGGGAAGTCGGGTCTCCATGCGAGTGGCGAGGGGAGCGCGTCATTGCTCCCGAGCCATGGGAGGGGAATCTGGCCTCGAGACGCGTTGAAGAAGGTCTCTCGAGGTCTTTCTCGGGTTGAGGCAGGAAACCCTGGGTTCCCTCGACTTGTGCAGGTGACCTCAGGGGGCTTCTCATGGTGGCTCTGAGAAGCCAGGGAACCTGGAGGTGGGAGGGGCCTCTCGGGACTCCACTGGGATTGGTGCATTGGAAGAGGGCCTCATCTCCAGTTGAGGCAGGAACCGCAGGGTCCCTCTGATTTCAGACTCCGATCGCAGGGTCCCTGCAGACTGGGGACAGGAGAGTCAGGCCTCGTCTTGGGTGGAGGCATGGAACTCCGCTTGCCTCTCGAGATGTCCCCGGGGAGAGAGGCCGCTTGTCGAGCTGTATTTGGAACCTGGGGTTTTTTCCGAACGATGCACGGAAAAACTGCCCCTTCGTGTTGACTTCATTCACAGGGTGGAGTTCGGAGAGGTGTCCGGGCATCGGGTTCTTATCAAGAGGGGACCGGGAAATCGGGGTCCTACGGAATGTGGAACCACCCACGAGGCCACGTCTGGAATGTCTTCGTGAGACCGGCCTCATCCTGAGGTGCGACCGGAAGGTCGGGAACCCCTTCCAGACAAAGCAGGGGAGTCGACCCTCCTGTCCAGATCAGGAGGGGAGAAAGGGCTCAGGGGAGGGGGTGCCGGAAAACCTCAGTGTTCCTCTCGAGGGAGACCGGGATTTCGGGGAACTTTGTGGGTCGCATCAAGGGTGCCAAGTGCCCTTTCGACCTCCAATTCCTAACGTGGGACTTCTCCTGAGGCGCTGTAGCGGGAAAGGGCTTCATCTTGCGATGACGGGGGAGCCACGTGGTTTTTCTCGAGTTACGGCGGGATTCTCGAGTTACGACGGGGAATTCAGGCTGCCTCTTGTGTTGGCCCAGGCAAGTCCAATCTTCCATTCGAGTTGCGAAGGAAAGCTGGGGATTGCTCTCGAGTGACTGCAGGGCCAATAGACCTCATCTAGGCTTGTGTCCAGAAGCCAATGTTCCTCTCCAGGGGCGACAGGGATCTCGGGGTTGCATTCCAGACGCACCCGGGGAGACAGGCATTCATCTCGAGTGGAAGCAAAGAAGCCCGCTCTGCTCTCGAATCGCGACGGGTATCTCTTGGAGCTCACTGGGTGGACTCAAGGGAGTCAAGCCTCCTGAGGCGTTTGGAGAGAGGTCGCGAGATTGGTCTCTAGGCCATGCAGGAGACGAAGGCCCTCATCTCTCGATGACGGGGGAATCTCGGGGTTGTTCTCGAGCGGCGGCCCCAGTGTGCGGTTTCTCACGAGGTACGACGGCGAGGTCAGTGAGCCTCTCGTGGGGCGCCAGGGAAGTCGGGTCTCCATGCGAGTGGCGAGGGGAGCGCGTCATTGCTCCCGAGCCATGGGAGGGGAATCTGGCCTCGAGACGCGTTGAAGAAGGTCTCTCGAGGTCTTTCTCGGGTTGAGGCAGGAAACCCTGGGTTCCCTCGACTTGTGCAGGTGACCTCAGGGGGCTTCTCATGGTGGCTCTGAGAAGCCAGGGAACCTGGAGGTGGGAGGGGCCTCTCGGGACCCCACTGGGTTTGGTGCATTGGAAGAGGGCCTCATCTCCAGTTGAGGCAGGAACCGCAGGGTACCTCTGATTTCAGACTCCGATCGCAGGGTCCCTGCAGACTGGGGACAGGAGAGTCAGGCCTCGTCTTGGGTGGAGGCATGGAACTCCGCTTGCCTCTCGAGATGTCCCCGGGGAGAGAGGCCGCTTGTCGAGCTGTATTTGGAACCTGGGGTTTTTCCGAACGATGCACGGAAAAACTGCCCCTTCGTGTTGACTTCATTCACAGGGTGGAGTTCGGAGAGGTGTCCGGGCATCGGGTTCTTATCAAGAGGGGACCGGGAAATCGGGGTCCTACGGAATGTGGAACCACCCACGAGGCCACGTCTGGAATGTCTTCGTGAGACCGGCCTCATCCTGAGGTGCGACCGGAAGGTCGGGAACCCCTTCCAGACAAAGCAGGGGAGTCGACCCTCCTGTCCAGATCAGGAGGGGAGAAAGGGCTCAGAGGAGGGGTGCCGGAAAACCTCAGTGTTCCTCTCGAGGGAGACCGGGATTTCGGGGAACTTTGTGGGTCGCATCAAGGGTGCCAAGTGCCCTTTCGACCTCCAGTTCCTAACGTGGGACTTCTCCTGAGGCGCTGTAGCGGGAAAGGGCTTCATCTTGCGATGACGGGGGAGCCACGTGGTTTTTCTCGAGTTACGGCGGGATTCTCGAGTTACGACGGGGAATTCAGGCTGCCTCTTGTGTTGGCCCAGGCAAGTCCAATCTTCCATTCGAGTTGCGAAGGAAAGCTGGGGATTGCTCTCGAGTGACTGCAGGGCCAATAGACCTCATCTAGGCTTGTGTCCACAAGCCAATGTTCCTCTCCAGGGGCCACAGGGATCTCGGGGTTGCATTCCAGACGCACCCGGGGAGACAGGCATTCATCTCGAGTGGAAGCAAAGAAGCCCGCTCTGCTCTCGAATCGCGACGGGTATCTCTTGGAGCTCACTGGGTGGACTCAAGGGAGTCAAGCCTCCTGAGGCGTTTGGAGAGAGGTCGCGAGATTGGTCTCTAGGCCATGCAGGAGACGAAGGCCCTCATCTCTCGATGACGGGGGAATCTCGGGGTTGTTCTCGAGCGGCGGCCCCAGTGTGCGGTTTCTCACGAGGTACGACGGCGAGGTCAGTGAGCCTCTCGTGGGGCGCCAGGGAAGTCGGGTCTCCATGCGAGTGGCGAGGGGAGCGCGTCATTGCTCCCGAGCCATGGTAGGGGAATCTGGCCTCGAGACGCGTTGAAGAAGGTCTCTCGAGGTCTTTCTCGGGTTGAGGCAGGAAACCCTGGGTTCCCTCGACTTGTGCAGGTGACCTCAGGGGGCTTCTCATGGTGGCTCTGAGAAGCCAGGGAACCTGGAGGTGGGAGGGGCCTCTCGGGACCCCACTGGGTTTGGTGCATTGGAAGAGGGCCTCATCTCCAGTTGAGGCAGGAACCGCAGGGTACCTCTGATTTCAGACTCCGATCGCAGGGTCCCTGCAGACTGGGGACAGGAGAGTCAGGCCTCGTCTTGGGTGGAGGCATGGAACTCCGCTTGCCTCTCGAGATGTCCCCGGGGAGAGAGGCCGCTTGTCGAGCTGTATTTGGAACCTGGGGTTTTTCCGAACGATGCACGGAAAAACTGCCCCTTCGTGTTGACTTCATTCACAGGGTGGAGTTCGGAGAGGTGTCCGGGCATCGGGTTCTTATCAAGAGGGGACCGGGAAATCGGGGTCCTACGGAATGTGGAAGCACCCACGAGGCCACGTCTGGAATGTCTTCGTGAGACCGGCCTCATCCTGAGGTGCGACCGGAAGGTCGGGAACCCCTTCCAGACAAAGCAGGGGAGTCGACCCTCCTGTCCAGATCAGGAGGGGAGAAAGGGCTCAGGGGAGGGGGTGCCGGAAAACCTCAGTGTTCCTCTCGAGGGAGACCGGGATTTCGGGGAACTTTGTGGGTCGCATCAAGGGTGCCAAGTGCCCTTTCGACCTCCAATTCCTAACGTGGGACTTCTCCTGAGGCGCTGTAGCGGGAAAGGGCTTCATCTTGCGATGACGGGGGAGCCACGTGGTTTTTCTCGAGTTACGGCGGGATTCTCGAGTTACGACGGGGAATTCAGGCTGCCTCTTGTGTTGGCCCAGGCAAGTCCAATCTTCCATTCGAGTTGCGAAGGAAAGCTGGGGATTGCTCTCGAGTGACTGCAGGGCCAATAGACCTCATCTAGGCTTGTGTCCAGAAGCCAATGTTCCTCTCCAGGGGCGACAGGGATCTCGGGGTTGCATTCCAGACGCACCCGGGGAGACAGGCATTCATCTCGAGTGGAAGCAAAGAAGCCCGCTCTGCTCTCGAATCGCGACGGGTATCTCTTGGAGCTCACTGGGTGGACTCAAGGGAGTCAAGCCTCCTGAGGCGTTTGGAGAGAGGTCGCGAGATTGGTCTCTAGGCCATGCAGGAGACGAAGGCCCTCATCTCTCGATGACGGGGGAATCTCGGGGTTGTTCTCGAGCGGCGGCCCCAGTGTGCGGTTTCTCACGAGGTACGACGGCGAGGTCAGTGAGCCTCTCGTGGGGCGCCAGGGAAGTCGGGTCTCCATGCGAGTGGCGAGGGGAGCGCGTCATTGCTCCCGAGCCATGGGAGGGGAATCTGGCCTCGAGACGCGTTGAAGAAGGTCTCTCGAGGTCTTTCTCGGGTTGAGGCAGGAAACCCTGGGTTCCCTCGACTTGTGCAGGTGACCTCAGGGGGCTTCTCATGGTGGCTCTGAGAAGCCAGGGAACCTGGAGGTGGGAGGGGCCTCTCGGGACTCCACTGGGTTTGGTGCATTGGAAGAGGGCCTCATCTCCAGTTGAGGCAGGAACCGCAGGGTACCTCTGATTTCAGACTCCGATCGCAGGGTCCCTGCAGACTGGGGACAGGAGAGTCAGGCCTCGTCTTGGGTGGAGGCATGGAACTCCGCTTGCCTCTCGAGATGTCCCCGGGGAGAGAGGCCGCTTGTCGAGCTGTATTTGGAACCTGGGGTTTTTCCGAACGATGCACGGAAAAACTGCCCCTTCGTGTTGACTTCATTCACAGGGTGGAGTTCGGAGAGGTGTCCGGGCATCGGGTTCTTATCAAGAGGGGACCGGGAAATCGGGGTCCTACGGAATGTGGAACCACCAACGAGGCCACGTCTGGAATGTCTTCGTGAGACCGGCCTCATCCTGAGGTGCGACCGGAAGGTCGGGAACCCCTTCCAGACAAAGCAGGGGAGTCGACCCTCCTGTCCAGATCAGGAGGGGAGAAAGGGCTCAGAGGAGGGGCTGCCGGAAAACCTCAGTGTTCCTCTCGAGGGAGACCGGGATTTCGGGGAACTTTGTGGGTCGCATCAAGGGTGCCAAGTGCCCTTTCGACCTCCAGTTCCTAACGTGGGACTTCTCCTGAGGCGCTGTAGCGGGAAAGGGCTTCATCTTGCGATGACGGGGGAGCCACGTGGTTTTTCTCGAGTTACGGCGGGATTCTCGAGTTACGACGGGGAATTCAGGCTGCCTCTTGTGTTGGCCCAGGCAAGTCCAATCTTCCATTCGAGTTGCGAAGGAAAGCTGGGGATTGCTCTCGAGTGACTGCAGGGCCAATAGACCTCATCTAGGCTTGTGTCCAGAAGCCAATGTTCCTCTCCAGGGGCCACAGGGATCTCGGGGTTGCATTCCAGACGCACCCGGGGAGACAGGCATTCATCTCGAGTGGAAGCAAAGAAGCCCGCTCTGCTCTCGAATCGCGACGGGTATCTCTTGGAGCTCACTGGGTGGACTCAAGGGAGTCAAGCCTCCTGAGGCGTTTGGAGAGAGGTCGCGAGATTGGTCTCTAGGCCATGCAGGAGACGAAGGCCCTCATCTCACGATGACGGGGGAATCTCGGGGTTGTTCTCGAGCGGCGGCCCCAGTGTGCGGTTTCTCACGAGGTACGACGGCGAGGTCAGTGAGCCTCTCGTGGGGCGCCAGGGAAGTCGGGTCTCCATGCGAGTGGCGAGGGGAGCGCGTCATTGCTCCCGAGCCATGGGAGGGGAATCTGGCCTCGAGACGCGTTGAAGAAGGTCTCTCGAGGTCTTTCTCGGGTTGAGGCAGGAAACCCTGGGTTCCCTCGACTTGTGCAGGTGACCTCAGGGGGCTTCTCATGGTGGCTCTGAGAAGCCAGGGAACCTGGAGGTGGGAGGGGCCTCTCGGGACTCCACTGGGTTTGGTGCATTGGAAGAGGGCCTCATCTCCAGTTGAGGCAGGAACCGCAGGGTACCTCTGATTTCAGACTCCGATCGCAGGGTCCCTGCAGACTGGGGACAGGAGAGTCAGGCCTCGTCTTGGGTTGAGGCATGGAACTCCGCTTGCCTCTCGAGATGTCCCCGGGGAGAGAGGCCGCTTGTCGAGCTGTATTTGGAACCTGGGGTTTTTCCGAACGATGCACGGAAAAACTGCCCCTTCGTGTTGACTTCATTCACAGGGTGGAGTTCGGAGAGGTGTCCGGGCATCGGGTTCTTATCAAGAGGGGACCGGGAAATCGGGGTCCTACGGAATGTGGAACCACCCACGAGGCCACGTCTGGAATGTCTTCGTGAGACCGGCCTCATCCTGAGGTGCGACCGGAAGGTCGGGAACCCCTTCCAGACAAAGCAGGGGAGTCGACCCTCCTGTCCAGATCAGGAGGGGAGAAAGGGCTCAGGGGAGGGGGTGCCGGAAAACCTCAGTGTTCCTCTCGAGGGAGACCGGGATTTCGGGGAACTTTGTGGGTGGCATCAAGGGTGCCAAGTGCCCTTTCGACCTCCAGTTCCTAACGTGGGAATTCTCCTGAGGCGCTGTAGCGGGAAAGGGCTTCATCTTGCGATGACGGGGGAGCCACGTGGTTTTTCTCGAGTTACGGCGGGATTCTCGAGTTACGACGGGGAATTCAGGCTGCCTCTTGTGTTGGCCCAGGCAAGTCCAATCTTCCATTCGAGTTGCGAAGGAAAGCTGGGGATTGCTCTCGAGTGACTGCAGGGCCAATAGACCTCATCTAGGCTTGTGTCCAGAAGCCAATGTTCCTCTCCAGGGGCCACAGGGATCTCGGGGTTGCATTCCAGACGCACCCGGGGAGACAGGCATTCATCTCGAGTGGAAGCAAAGAAGCCCGCTCTGCTCTCGAATCGCGACGGGTATCTCTTGGAGCTCACTGGGTGGACTCAAGGGAGTCAAGCCTCCTGAGGCGTTTGGAGAGAGGTCGCGAGATTGGTCTCTAGGCCATGCAGGAGACGAAGGCCCTCATCTCTCGATGACGGGGGAATCTCGGGGTTGTTCTCGAGCGGCGGCCCCAGTGTGCGGTTTCTCACGAGGTACGACGGCGAGGTCAGTGAGCCTCTCGTGGGGCGCCAGGGAAGTCGGGTCTCCATGCGAGTGGCGAGGGGAGCGCGTCATTGCTCCCGAGCCATGGGAGGGGAATCTGGCCTCGAGACGCGTTGAAGAAGGTCTCTCGAGGTCTTTCTCGGGTTGAGGCAGGAAACCCTGGGTTCCCTCGACTTGTGCAGGTGACCTCAGGGGGCTTCTCATGGTGGCTCTGAGAAGCCAGGGAAACTGGAGGTGGGAGGGGCCTCTCGGGACCCCACTGGGTTTGGTGCATTGGAAGAGGGCCTCATCTCCAGCTGAGGCAGGAACCGCAGGGTACCTCTGATTTCAGACTCCGATCGCAGGGTCCCTGCAGACTGGGGACAGGAGAGTCAGGCCTCGTCTTGGGTGGAGGCATGGAACTCCGCTTGCCTCTCGAGATGTCCCCGGGGAGAGAGGCCGCTTGTCGAGCTGTATTTGGAACCTGGGGTTTTTCCGAACGATGCACGGAAAAACTGCCCCTTCGTGTTGACTTCATTCACAGGGTGGAGTTCGGAGAGGTGTCCGGGCATCGGGTTCTTATCAAGAGGGGACCGGGAAATCGGGGTCCTACGGAATGTGGAAGCACCCACGAGGCCACGTCTGGAATGTCTTCGTGAGACCGGCCTCATCCTGAGGTGCGACCGGAAGGTCGGGAACCCCTTCCAGACAAAGCAGGGGAGTCGACCCTCCTGTCCAGATCAGGAGGGGAGAAAGGGCTCAGAGGAGGGGTGCCGGAAAACCTCAGTGTTCCTCTCGAGGGAGACCGGGATTTCGGGGAACTTTGTGGGTCGCATCAAGGGTGCCAAGTGCCCTTTCGACCTCCAATTCCTAACGTGGGACTTCTCCTGAGGCGCTGTAGCGGGAAAGGGCTTCATCTTGCGATGACGGGGGAGCCACGTGGTTTTTCTCGAGTTACGGCGGGATTCTCGAGTTACGACGGGGAATTCAGGCTGCCTCTTGTGTTGGCCCAGGCAAGTCCAATCTTCCATTCGAGTTGCGAAGGAAAGCTGGGGATTGCTCTCGAGTGACTGCAGGGCCAATAGACCTCATCTAGGCTTGTGTCCAGAAGCCAATGTTCCTCTCCAGGGGCGACAGGGATCTCGGGGTTGCATTCCAGACGCACCCGGGGAGACAGGCATTCATCTCGAGTGGAAGCAAAGAAGCCCGCTCTGCTCTCGAATCGCGACGGGTATCTCTTGGAGCTCACTGGGTGGACTCAAGGGAGTCAAGCCTCCTGAGGCGTTTGGAGAGAGGTCGCGAGATTGGTCTCTAGGCCATGCAGGAGACGAAGGCCCTCATCTCTCGATGACGGGGGAATCTCGGGGTTGTTCTCGAGCGGCGGCCCCAGTGTGCGGTTTCTCACGAGGTACGACGGCGAGGTCAGTGAGCCTCTCGTGGGGCGCCAGGGAAGTCGGGTCTCCATGCGAGTGGCGAGGGGAGCGCGTCATTGCTCCCGAGCCATGGGAGGGGAATCTGGCCTCGAGACGCGTTGAAGAAGGTCTCTCGAGGTCTTTCTCGGGTTGAGGCAGGAAACCCTGGGTTCCCTCGACTTGTGCAGGTGACCTCAGGGGGCTTCTCATGGTGGCTCTGAGAAGCCAGGGAACCTGGAGGTGGGAGGGGCCTCTCGGGACCCCACTGGGTTTGGTGCATTGGAAGAGGGCCTCATCTCCAGTTGAGGCAGGAACCGCAGGGTACCTCTGATTTCAGACTCCGATCGCAGGGTCCCTGCAGACTGGGGACAGGAGAGTCAGGCCTCGTCTTGGGTGGAGGCATGGAACTCCGCTTGCCTCTCGAGATGTCCCCGGGGAGAGAGGCCGCTTGTCGAGCTGTATTTGGAACCTGGGGTTTTTCCGAACGATGCACGGAAAAACTGCCCCTTCGTGTTGACTTCATTCACAGGGTGGAGTTCGGAGAGGTGTCCGGGCATCGGGTTCTTATCAAGAGGGGACCGGGAAATCGGGGTCCTACGGAATGTGGAACCACCCACGAGGCCACGTCTGGAATGTCTTCGTGAGACCGGCCTCATCCTGAGGTGCGACCGGAAGGTCGGGAACCCCTTCCAGACAAAGCAGGGGAGTCGACCCTCCTGTCCAGATCAGGAGGGGAGAAAGGGCTCAGAGGAGGGGCTGCCGGAAAACCTCAGTGTTCCTCTCGAGGGAGACCGGGATTTCGGGGAACTTTGTGGGTCGCATCAAGGGTGCCAAGTGCCCTTTCGACCTCCAGTTCCTAACGTGGGACTTCTCCTGAGGCGCTGTAGCGGGAAAGGGCTTCATCTTGCGATGACGGGGGAGCCACGTGGTTTTTCTCGAGTTACGGCGGGATTCTCGAGTTACGACGGGGAATTCAGGCTGCCTCTTGTGTTGGCCCAGGCAAGTCCAATCTTCCATTCGAGTTGCGAAGGAAAGCTGGGGATTGCTCTCGAGTGACTGCAGGGCCAATAGACCTCATCTAGGCTTGTGTCCAGAAGCCAATGTTCCTCTCCAGGGGCGACAGGGATCTCGGGGTTGCATTCCAGACGCACCCGGGGAGACAGGCATTCATCTCGAGTGGAAGCAAAGAAGCCCGCTCTGCTCTCGAATCGCGACGGGTATCTCTTGGAGCTCACTGGGTGGACTCAAGGGAGTCAAGCCTCCTGAGGCGTTTGGAGAGAGGTCGCGAGATTGGTCTCTAGGCCATGCAGGAGACGAAGGCCCTCATCTCTCGATGACGGGGGAATCTCGGGGTTGTTCTCGAGCGGCGGCCCCAGTGTGCGGTTTCTCACGAGGTACGACGGCGAGGTCAGTGAGCCTCTCGTGGGGCGCCAGGGAAGTCGGGTCTCCATGCGAGTGGCGAGGGGAGCGCGTCATTGCTCCCGAGCCATGGGAGGGGAATCTGGCCTCGAGACGCGTTGAAGAAGGTCTCTCGAGGTCTTTCTCGGGTTGAGGCAGGAAACCCTGGGTTCCCTCGACTTGTGCAGGTGACCTCAGGGGGCTTCTCATGGTGGCTCTGAGAAGCCAGGGAAACTGGAGGTGGGAGGGGCCTCTCGGGACTCCACTGGGTTTGGTGCATTGGAAGAGGGCCTCATCTCCAGGTGAGGCAGGAACCGCAGGGTACCTCTGATTTCAGACTCCGATCGCAGGGTCCCTGCAGACTGGGGACAGGAGAGTCAGGCCTCGTCTTGGGTTGAGGCATGGAACTCCGCTTGCCTCTCGAGATGTCCCCGGGGAGAGAGGCCGCTTGTCGAGCTGTATTTGGAACCTGGGGTTTTTCCGAACGATGCACGGAAAAACTGCCCCTTCGTGTTGACTTCATTCACAGGGTGGAGTTCGGAGAGGTGTCCGGGCATCGGGTTCTTATCAAGAGGGGACCGGGAAATCGGGGTCCTACGGAATGTGGAACCACCCACGAGGCCACGTCTGGAATGTCTTCGTGAGACCGGCCTCATCCTGAGGTGCGACCGGAAGGTCGGGAACCCCTTCCAGACAAAGCAGGGGAGTCGACCCTCCTGTCCAGATCAGGAGGGGAGAAAGGGCTCAGGGGAGGGGGTGCCGGAAAACCTCAGTGTTCCTCTCGAGGGAGACCGGGATTTCGGGGAACTTTGTGGGTCGCATCAAGGGTGCCAAGTGCCCTTTCGACCTCCAATTCCTAACGTGGGACTTCTCCTGAGGCGCTGTAGCGGGAAAGGGCTTCATCTTGCGATGACGGGGGAGCCACGTGGTTTTTCTCGAGTTACGGCGGGATTCTCGAGTTACGACGGGGAATTCAGGCTGCCTCTTGTGTTGGCCCAGGCAAGTCCAATCTTCCATTCGAGTTGCGAAGGAAAGCTGGGGATTGCTCTCGAGTGACTGCAGGGCCAATAGACCTCATCTAGGCTTGTGTCCAGAAGCCAATGTTCCTCTCCAGGGGCGACAGGGATCTCGGGGTTGCATTCCAGACGCACCCGGGGAGACAGGCATTCATCTCGAGTGGAAGCAAAGAAGCCCGCTCTGCTCTCGAATCGCGACGGGTATCTCTTGGAGCTCACTGGGTGGACTCAAGGGAGTCAAGCCTCCTGAGGCGTTTGGAGAGAGGTCGCGAGATTGGTCTCTAGGCCATGCAGGAGACGAAGGCCCTCATCTCTCGATGACGGGGGAATCTCGGGGTTGTTCTCGAGCGGCGGCCCCAGTGTGCGGTTTCTCACGAGGTACGACGGCGAGGTCAGTGAGCCTCTCGTGGGGCGCCAGGGAAGTCGGGTCTCCATGCGAGTGGCGAGGGGAGCGCGTCATTGCTCCCGAGCCATGGTAGGGGAATCTGGCCTCGAGACGCGTTGAAGAAGGTCTCTCGAGGTCTTTCCGGGTTGAGGCAGGAAACCCTGGGTTCCCTCGACTTGTGCAGGTGACCTCAGGGGGCTTCTCATGGTGGCTCTGAGAAGCCAGGGAAACTGGAGGTGGGAGGGGCCTCTCGGGACCCCACTGGGTTTGGTGCATTGGAAGAGGGCCTCATCTCCAGTTGAGGCAGGAACCGCAGGGTACCTCTGATTTCAGACTCCGATCGCAGGGTCCCTGCAGACTGGGGACAGGAGAGTCAGGCCTCGTCTTGGGTTGAGGCATGGAACTCCGCTTGCCTCTCGAGATGTCCCCGGGGAGAGAGGCCGCTTGTCGAGCTGTATTTGGAACCTGGGGTTTTTCCGAACGATGCACGGAAAAACTGCCCCTTCGTGTTGACTTCATTCACAGGGTGGAGTTCGGAGAGGTGTCCGGGCATCGGGTTCTTATCAAGAGGGGACCGGGAAATCGGGGTCCTACGGAATGTGGAACCACCCACGAGGCCACGTCTGGAATGTCTTCGTGAGACCGGCCTCATCCTGAGGTGCGACCGGAAGGTCGGGAACCCCTTCCAGACAAAGCAGGGGAGTCGACCCTCCTGTCCAGATCAGGAGGGGAGAAAGGGCTCAGGGGAGGGGGTGCCGGAAAACCTCAGTGTTCCTCTCGAGGGAGACCGGGATTTCGGGGAACTTTGTGGGTCGCATCAAGGGTGCCAAGTGCCCTTTCGACCTCCAATTCCTAACGTGGGACTTCTCCTGAGGCGCTGTAGCGGGAAAGGGCTTCATCTTGCGATGACGGGGGAGCCACGTGGTTTTTCTCGAGTTACGGCGGGATTCTCGAGTTACGACGGGGAATTCAGGCTGCCTCTTGTGTTGGCCCAGGCAAGTCCAATCTTCCATTCGAGTTGCGAAGGAAAGCTGGGGATTGCTCTCGAGTGACTGCAGGGCCAATAGACCTCATCTAGGCTTGTGTCCAGAAGCCAATGTTCCTCTCCAGGGGCGACAGGGATCTCGGGGTTGCATTCCAGACGCACCCGGGGAGACAGGCATTCATCTCGAGTGGAAGCAAAGAAGCCCGCTCTGCTCTCGAATCGCGACGGGTATCTCTTGGAGCTCACTGGGTGGACTCAAGGGAGTCAAGCCTCCTGAGGCGTTTGGAGAGAGGTCGCGAGATTGGTCTCTAGGCCATGCAGGAGACGAAGGCCCTCATCTCTCGATGACGGGGGAATCTCGGGGTTGTTCTCGAGCGGCGGCCCCAGTGTGCGGTTTCTCACGAGGTACGACGGCGAGGTCAGTGAGCCTCTCGTGGGGCGCCAGGGAAGTCGGGTCTCCATGCGAGTGGCGAGGGGAGCGCGTCATTGCTCCCGAGCCATGGTAGGGGAATCTGGCCTCGAGACGCGTTGAAGAAGGTCTCTCGAGGTCTTTCTCGGGTTGAGGCAGGAAACCCTGGGTTCCCTCGACTTGTGCAGGTGACCTCAGGGGGCTTCTCATGGTGGCTCTGAGAAGCCAGGGAAACTGGAGGTGGGAGGGGCCTCTCGGGACCCCACTGGGTTTGGTGCATTGGAAGAGGGCCTCATCTCCAGTTGAGGCAGGAACCGCAGGGTACCTCTGATTTCAGACTCCGATCGCAGGGTCCCTGCAGACTGGGGACAGGAGAGTCAGGCCTCGTCTTGGGTGGAGGCATGGAACTCCGCTTGCCTCTCGAGATGTCCCCGGGGAGAGAGGCCGCTTGTCGAGCTGTATTTGGAACCTGGGGTTTTTCCGAACGATGCACGGAAAAACTGCCCCTTCGTGTTGACTTCATTCACAGGGTGGAGTTCGGAGAGGTGTCCGGGCATCGGGTTCTTATCAAGAGGGGACCGGGAAATCGGGGTCCTACGGAATGTGGAACCACCCACGAGGCCACGTCTGGAATGTCTTCGTGAGACCGGCCTCATCCTGAGGTGCGACCGGAAGGTCGGGAACCCCTTCCAGACAAAGCAGGGGAGTCGACCCTCCTGTCCAGATCAGGAGGGGAGAAAGGGCTCAGAGGAGGGGTGCCGGAAAACCTCAGTGTTCCTCTCGAGGGAGACCGGGATTTCGGGGAACTTTGTGGGTCGCATCAAGGGTGCCAAGTGCCCTTTCGACCTCCAATTCCTAACGTGGGACTTCTCCTGAGGCGCTGTAGCGGGAAAGGGCTTCATCTTGCGATGACGGGGGAGCCACGTGGTTTTTCTCGAGTTACGGCGGGATTCTCGAGTTACGACGGGGAATTCAGGCTGCCTCTTGTGTTGGCCCAGGCAAGTCCAATCTTCCATTCGAGTTGCGAAGGAAAGCTGGGGATTGCTCTCGAGTGACTGCAGGGCCAATAGACCTCATCTAGGCTTGTGTCCAGAAGCCAATGTTCCTCTCCAGGGGCGACAGGGATCTCGGGGTTGCATTCCAGACGCACCCGGGGAGACAGGCATTCATCTCGAGTGGAAGCAAAGAACCCCGCTCTGCTCTCGAATCGCGACGGGTATCTCTTGGAGCTCACTGGGTGGACTCAAGGGAGTCAAGCCTCCTGAGGCGTTTGGAGAGAGGTCGCGAGATTGGTCTCTAGGCCATGCAGGAGACGAAGGCCCTCATCTCTCGATGACGGGGGAATCTCGGGGTTGTTCTCGAGCGGCGGCCCCAGTGTGCGGTTTCTCACGAGGTACGACGGCGAGGTCAGTGAGCCTCTCGTGGGGCGCCAGGGAAGTCGGGTCTCCATGCGAGTGGCGAGGGGAGCGCGTCATTGCTCCCGAGCCATGGTAGGGGAATCTGGCCTCGAGACGCGTTGAAGAAGGTCTCTCGAGGTCTTTCTCGGGTTGAGGCAGGAAACCCTGGGTTCCCTCGACTTGTGCAGGTGACCTCAGGGGGCTTCTCATGGTGGCTCTGAGAAGCCAGGGAAACTGGAGGTGGGAGGGGCCTCTCGGGACCCCACTGGGTTTGGTGCATTGGAAGAGGGCCTCATCTCCAGTTGAGGCAGGAACCGCAGGGTACCTCTGATTTCAGACTCCGATCGCAGGGTCCCTGCAGACTGGGGACAGGAGAGTCAGGCCTCGTCTTGGGTTGAGGCATGGAACTCCGCTTGCCTCTCGAGATGTCCCCGGGGAGAGAGGCCGCTTGTCGAGCTGTATTTGGAACCTGGGGTTTTTCCGAACGATGCACGGAAAAACTGCCCCTTCGTGTTGACTTCATTCACAGGGTGGAGTTCGGAGAGGTGTCCGGGCATCGGGTTCTTATCAAGAGGGGACCGGGAAATCGGGGTCCTACGGAATGTGGAACCACCCACGAGGCCACGTCTGGAATGTCTTCGTGAGACCGGCCTCATCCTGAGGTGCGACCGGAAGGTCGGGAACCCCTTCCAGACAAAGCAGGGGAGTCGACCCTCCTGTCCAGATCAGGAGGGGAGAAAGGGCTCAGAGGAGGGGGTGCCGGAAAACCTCAGTGTTCCTCTCGAGGGAGACCGGGATTTCGGGGAACTTTGTGGGTCGCATCAAGGGTGCCAAGTGCCCTTTCGACCTCCAATTCCTAACGTGGGACTTCTCCTGAGGCGCTGTAGCGGGAAAGGGCTTCATCTTGCGATGACGGGGGAGCCACGTGGTTTTTCTCGAGTTACGGCGGGATTCTCGAGTTACGACGGGGAATTCAGGCTGCCTCTTGTGTTGGCCCAGGCAAGTCCAATCTTCCATTCGAGTTGCGAAGGAAAGCTGGGGATTGCTCTCGAGTGACTGCAGGGCCAATAGACCTCATCTAGGCTTGTGTCCAGAAGCCAATGTTCCTCTCCAGGGGCGACAGGGATCTCGGGGTTGCATTCCAGACGCACCCGGGGAGACAGGCATTCATCTCGAGTGGAAGCAAAGAACCCCGCTCTGCTCTCGAATCGCGACGGGTATCTCTTGGAGCTCACTGGGTGGACTCAAGGGAGTCAAGCCTCCTGAGGCGTTTGGAGAGAGGTCGCGAGATTGGTCTCTAGGCCATGCAGGAGACGAAGGCCCTCATCTCTCGATGACGGGGGAATCTCGGGGTTGTTCTCGAGCGGCGGCCCCAGTGTGCGGTTTCTCACGAGGTACGACGGCGAGGTCAGTGAGCCTCTCGTGGGGCGCCAGGGAAGTCGGGTCTCCATGCGAGTGGCGAGGGGAGCGCGTCATTGCTCCCGAGCCATGGTAGGGGAATCTGGCCTCGAGACGCGTTGAAGAAGGTCTCTCGAGGTCTTTCCCGGGTTGAGGCAGGAAACCCTGGGTTCCCTCGACTTGTGCAGGTGACCTCAGGGGGCTTCTCATGGTGGCTCTGAGAAGCCAGGGAAACTGGAGGTGGGAGGGGCCTCTCGGGACTCCACTGGGTTTGGTGCATTGGAAGAGGGCCTCATCTCCAGTTGAGGCAGGAACCGCAGGGTACCTCTGATTTCAGACTCCGATCGCAGGGTCCCTGCAGACTGGGGACAGGAGAGTCAGGCCTCGTCTTGGGTTGAGGCATGGAACTCCGCTTGCCTCTCGAGATGTCCCCGGGGAGAGAGGCCGCTTGTCGAGCTGTATTTGGAACCTGGGGTTTTTCCGAACGATGCACGGAAAAACTGCCCCTTCGTGTTGACTTCATTCACAGGGTGGAGTTCGGAGAGGTGTCCGGGCATCGGGTTCTTATCAAGAGGGGACCGGGAAATCGGGGTCCTACGGAATGTGGAACCACCCACGAGGCCACGTCTGGAATGTCTTCGTGAGACCGGCCTCATCCTGAGGTGCGACCGGAAGGTCGGGAACCCCTTCCAGACAAAGCAGGGGAGTCGACCCTCCTGTCCAGATCAGGAGGGGAGAAAGGGCTCAGAGGAGGGGTGCCGGAAAACCTCAGTGTTCCTCTCGAGGGAGACCGGGATTTCGGGGAACTTTGTGGGTCGCATCAAGGGTGCCAAGTGCCCTTTCGACCTCCAATTCCTAACGTGGGACTTCTCCTGAGGCGCTGTAGCGGGAAAGGGCTTCATCTTGCGATGACGGGGGAGCCACGTGGTTTTTCTCGAGTTACGGCGGGATTCTCGAGTTACGACGGGGAATTCAGGCTGCCTCTTGTGTTGGCCCAGGCAAGTCCAATCTTCCATTCGAGTTGCGAAGGAAAGCTGGGGATTGCTCTCGAGTGACTGCAGGGCCAATAGACCTCATCTAGGCTTGTGTCCAGAAGCCAATGTTCCTCTCCAGGGGCGACAGGGATCTCGGGGTTGCATTCCAGACGCACCCGGGGAGACAGGCATTCATCTCGAGTGGAAGCAAAGAACCCCGCTCTGCTCTCGAATCGCGACGGGTATCTCTTGGAGCTCACTGGGTGGACTCAAGGGAGTCAAGCCTCCTGAGGCGTTTGGAGAGAGGTCGCGAGATTGGTCTCTAGGCCATGCAGGAGACGAAGGCCCTCATCTCTCGATGACGGGGGAATCTCGGGGTTGTTCTCGAGCGGCGGCCCCAGTGTGCGGTTTCTCACGAGGTACGACGGCGAGGTCAGTGAGCCTCTCGTGGGGCGCCAGGGAAGTCGGGTCTCCATGCGAGTGGCGAGGGGAGCGCGTCATTGCTCCCGAGCCATGGTAGGGGAATCTGGCCTCGAGACGCGTTGAAGAAGGTCTCTCGAGGTCTTTCTCGGGTTGAGGCAGGAAACCCTGGGTTCCCTCGCCTTGTGCAGGTGACCTCAGGGGGCTTCTCATGGTGGCTCTGAGAAGCCAGGGAAACTGGAGGTGGGAGGGGCCTCTCGGGACTCCACTGGGTTTGGTGCATTGGAAGAGGGCCTCATCTCCAGTTGAGGCAGGAACCGCAGGGTACCTCTGATTTCAGACTCCGATCGCAGGGTCCCTGCAGACTGGGGACAGGAGAGTCAGGCCTCGTCTTGGGTTGAGGCATGGAACTCCGCTAGCCTCTCGAGATGTCCCCGGGGAGAGAGGCCGCTTGTCGATCTGTATTTGGAACCTGGGGTTTTTCCGAACGATGCACGGAAAAACTGCCCCTTCGTGTTGACTTCATTCACAGGGTGGAGTTCGGAGAGGTGTCCGGGCATCGGGTTCTTATCAGGAGGGGACCGGGAAATCGGGGTCCTACGGAATGTGGAACCACCCACGAGGCCACGTCTGGAATGTCTTCGTGAGACCGGCCTCATCCTGAGGTGCGACCGGAAGGTCGGGAACCCCTTCCAGACAAAGCAGGGGAGTCGACCCTCCTGTCCAGATCAGGAGGGGAGAAAGGGCTCAGAGGAGGGGTGCCGGAAAACCTCAGTGTTCCTCTCGAGGGAGACCGGGATTTCGGGGAACTTTGTGGGTCGCATCAAGGGTGCCAAGTGCCCTTTCGACCTCCAATTCCTAACGTGGGACTTCTCCTGAGGCGCTGTAGCGGGAAAGGGCTTCATCTTGCGATGACGGGGGAGCCACGTGGTTTTTCTCGAGTTACGGCGGGATTCTCGAGTTACGACGGGGAATTCAGGCTGCCTCTTGTGTTGGCCCAGGCAAGTCCAATCTTCCATTCGAGTTGCGAAGGAAAGCTGGGGATTGCTCTCGAGTGACTGCAGCGCCAATAGACCTCATCTAGGCTTGTGTCCAGAAGCCAATGTTCCTCTCCAGGGGCGACAGGGATCTCGGGGTTGCATTCCAGACGCACCCGGGGAGACAGGCATTCATCTCGAGTGGAAGCAAAGAACCCCGCTCTGCTCTCGAATCGCGACGGGTATCTCTTGGAGCTCACTGGGTGGACTCAAGGGAGTCAAGCCTCCTGAGGCGTTTGGAGAGAGGTCGCGAGATTGGTCTCTAGGCCATGCAGGAGACGAAGGCCCTCATCTCTCGATGACGGGGGAATCTCGGGGTTGTTCTCAAGCGGCGGCCCCAGTGTGCGGTTTCTCACGAGGTAAGACGGCGAGGTCAGTGAGCCTCTCGTGGGGCGCCAGGGAAGTCGGGTCTCCATGCGAGTGGCGAGGGGAGCGCGTCATTGCTCCCGAGCCATGGTAGGGGAATCTGGCCTCGAGACGTGTTGAAGAAGGTCTCTCGAGGTCTTTCCCGGGTTGAGGCAGGAAACCCTGGGTTCCCTCGCCTTGTGCAGGTGACCTCAGGGGGCTTCTCATGGTGGCTCTGAGAAGCCAGGGAAACCGGAGGTGGGAGGGGCCTCTCGGGACTCCACTGGGTTTGGTGCATTGGAAGAGGGCCTCATCTCCAGTTGAGGCAGGAACCGCAGGGTACCTCTGATTTCAGACTCCGATCGCAGGGTCCCTGCAGACTGGGGACAGGAGAGTCAGGCCTCGTCTTGGGTTGAGGCATGGAACTCCGCTGGCCTCTCGAGATGTCCCCGGGGAGAGAGGCCGCTTGTCGAGCTGTATTTGGAACCTGGGGTTTTTTTCCAAACGATGCACGGAAAAAACTGCCCCTTCGTGTTGACTTCATTCACAGGGTGGAGTTCGGAGAGGTGTCCGGGCATCGGGTTCTTATCAAGAGGGGACCGGGAAATCGGGGTCCTACGGAATGTGGAACCACCCACGAGGCCACGTCTGGAATGTCTTCGTGAGACCGGCCTCATCCTGAGGTGCGACCGGAAGGTCGGGAACCCCTTCCAGACAAAGCAGGGGAGTCGACCCTCCTGTCCAGATCAGGAGGGGAGAAAGGGCTCAGAGGAGGGGTGCCGGAAAACCTCAGTGTTCCTCTCGAGGGAGACCGGGATTTCGGGGAACTTTGTGGGTCGCATCAAGGGTGCCAAGTGCCCTTTCGACCTCCAATTCCTAACGTGGGACTTCTCCCGAGGCGCTGTAGCGGGAAAGGGCTTCATCTTGCGATGACGGGGGAGCCACGTGGTTTTTCTCGAGTTACGGCGGGATTCTCGAGTTACGACGGGGAATTCAGGCTGCCTCTTGTGTTGGCCCAGGCAAGTCCAATCTTCCATTCGAGTTGCGAAGGAAAGCTGGGGATTGCTCTCGAGTGACTGCAGGGCCAATAGACCTCATCTAGGCTTGTGTCCAGAAGCCAATGTTCCTCTCCAGGGGCGACAGGGATCTCGGGGTTGCATTCCAGACGCACCCGGGGAGACAGGCATTCATCTCGAGTGGAAGCAAAGAACCCCGCTCTGCTCTCGAATCGCGACGGGTATCTCTTGGAGCTCACTGGGTGGACTCAAGGGAGTCAAGCCTCCTGAGGCGTTTGGAGAGAGGTCGCGAGATTGGTCTCTAGGCCATGCAGGAGACGAAGGCCCTCATCTCTCGATGACGGGGGAATCTCGGGGTTGTTCTCGAGCGGCGGCCCCAGTGTGCGGTTTCTCACGAGGTACGACGGCGAGGTCAGTGAGCCTCTCGTGGGGCGCCAGGGAAGTCGGGTCTCCATGCGAGTGGCGAGGGGAGCGCGTCATTGCTCCCGAGCCATGGTAGGGGAATCTGGCCTCGAGACGTGTTGAAGAAGGTCTCTCGAGGTCTTTCCCGGGTTGAGGCAGGAAACCCTGGGTTCCCTCGCCTTGTGCAGGTGACCTCAGGGGGCTTCTCATGGTGGCTCTGAGAAGCCAGGGAAACTGGAGGTGGGAGGGGCCTCTCGGGACTCCACTGGGTTTGGTGCATTGGAAGAGGGCCTCATCTCCAGTTGAGGCAGGAACCGCAGGGTACCTCTGATTTCAGACTCCGATCGCAGGGTCCCTGCAGACTGGGGACAGGAGAGTCAGGCCTCGTCTTGGGTTGAGGCATGGAACTCCGCTTGCCTCTCGAGATGTCCCCGGGGAGAGTGGCCGCTTGTCGAGCTGTATTTGGAACCTGGGGTTTTTCCGAACGATGCACGGAAAAAAACTGCCCCTTCGTGTTGACTTCATTCACAGGGTGGAGTTCGGAGAGGTGTCCGGGCATCGGGTTCTTCTCAAGAGGGGACCGGGAAATCGGGGTCCTACGGAATGTGGAACCACCCACGAGGCCACGTCTGGAATGTCTTCGTGAGACCGGCCTCATCCTGAGGTGCGACCGGAAGGTCGGGAACCCCTTCCAGACAAAGCAGGGGAGTCGACCCTCCTGTCCAGATCAGGAGGGGAGAAAGGGCTCAGAGGAGGGGTGCCGGAAAACCTCAGTGTTCCTCTCGAGGGAGACCGGGATTTCGGGGAACTTTGTGGGTCGCATCAAGGGTGCCAAGTGCCCTTTCGACCTCCAATTCCTAACGTGGGACTTCTCCTGAGGCGCTGTAGCGGGAAAGGGCTTCATCTTGCGATGACGGGGGAGCCACGTGGTTTTTCTCGAGTTACGGCGGGATTCTCGAGTTACGACGGGGAATTCAGGCTGCCTCTTGTGTTGGCCCAGGCAAGTCCAATCTTCCATTCGAGTTGCGAAGGAAAGCTGGGGATTGCTCTCGAGTGACTGCAGGGCCAATAGACCTCATCTAGGCTTGTGTCCAGAAGCCAATGTTCCTCTCCAGGGGCGACAGGGATCTCGGGGTTGCATTCCAGACGCACCCGGGGAGACAGGCATTCATCTCGAGTGGAAGCAAAGAACCCCGCTCTGCTCTCGAATCGCGACGGGTATCTCTTGGAGCTCACTGGGTGGACTCAAGGGAGTCAAGCCTCCTGAGGCGTTTGGAGAGAGGTCGCGAGATTGGTCTCTAGGCCATGCAGGAGACGAAGGCCCTCATCTCTCGATGACGGGGGAATCTCGGGGTTGTTCTCGAGCGGCGGCCCCAGTGTGCGGTTTCTCACGAGGTACGACGGCGAGGTCAGTGAGCCTCTCGTGGGGCGCCAGGGAAGTCGGGTCTCCATGCGAGTGGCGAGGGGAGCGCGTCATTGCTCCCGAGCCATGGTAGGGGAATCTGGCCTCGAGACGTGTTGAAGAAGGTCTCTCGAGGTCTTTCCCGGGTTGAGGCAGGAAACCCTGGGTTCCCTCGCCTTGTGCAGGTGACCTCAGGGGGCTTCTCATGGTGGCTCTGAGAAGCCAGGGAAACTGGAGGTGGGAGGGGCCTCTCGGGACTCCACTGGGTTTGGTGCATTGGAAGAGGGCCTCATCTCCAGTTGAGGCAGGAACCGCAGGGTACCTCTGATTTCAGACTCCGATCGCAGGGTCCCTGCAGACTGGGGACAGGAGAGTCAGGCCTCGTCTTGGGTTGAGGCATGGAACTCCGCTTGCCTCTCGAGATGTCCCCGGGGAGAGAGGCCGCTTGTCGAGCTGCATTTGGAACCTGGGGTTTTTCCGAACGATGCACGGAAAAAAACTGCCCCTTCGTGTTGACTTCATTCACAGGGTGGAGTTCGGAGAGGTGTCCGGGCATCGGGTTCTTATCAAGAGGGGACCGGGAAATCGGGGTCCTACGGAATGTGGAACCACCCACGAGGCCACGTCTGGAATGTCTTCGTGAGACCGGCCTCATCCTGAGGTGCGACCGGAAGGTCGGGAACCCCTTCCAGACAAAGCAGGGGAGTCGACCCTCCTGTCCAGATCAGGAGGGGAGAAAGGGCTCAGAGGAGGGGGTGCCGGAAAACCTCAGTGTTCCTCTCGAGGGAGACCGGGATTTCGGGGAACTTTGTGGGTCGCATCAAGGGTGCCAAGTGCCCTTTCGACCTCCAATTCCTAACGTGGGACTTCTCCCGAGGCGCTGTAGCGGGAAAGGGCTTCATCTTGCGATGACGGGGGAGCCACGTGGTTTTTCTCGAGTTACGGCGGGATTCTCGAGTTACGACGGGGAATTCAGGCTGCCTCTTGTGTTGGCCCAGGCAAGTCCAATCTTCCATTCGAGTTGCGAAGGAAAGCTGGGGATTGCTCTCGAGTGACTGCAGGGCCAATAGACCTCATCTAGGCTTGTGTCCAGAAGCCAATGTTCCTCTCCAGGGGCGACAGGGATCTCGGGGTTGCATTCCAGACGCACCCGGGGAGACAGGCATTCATCTCGAGTGGAAGCAAAGAACCCCGCTCTGCTCTCGAATCGCGACGGGTATCTCTTGGAGCTCACTGGGTGGACTCAAGGGAGTCAAGCCTCCTGAGGCGTTTGGAGAGAGGTCGCGAGATTGGTCTCGAGGCCATGCAGGAGACGAAGGCCCTCATCTCTCGATGACGGGGGAATCTCGGGGTTGTTCTCGAGCGGCGGCCCCAGTGTGCGGTTTCTCACGAGGTACGACGGCGAGGTCAGTGAGCCTCTCGTGGGGCGCCAGGGAAGTCGGGTCTCCATGCGAGTGGCGAGGGGAGCGCGTCATTGCTCCCGAGCCATGGTAGGGGAGGGAATCTGGCCTCGAGACGTGTTGAAGAAGGTCTCTCGAGGTCTTTCCCGGGTTGAGGCAGGAAACCCTGGGTTCCCTCGCCTTGTGCAGGTGACCTCAGGGGGCTTCTCATGGTGGCTCTGAGAAGCCAGGGAAACTGGAGGTGGGAGGGGCCTCTCGGGACTCCACTGGGTTTGGTGCATTGGAAGAGGGCCTCATCTCCAGTTGAGGCAGGAACCGCAGGGTACCTCTGATTTCAGACTCCGATCGCAGGGTCCCTGCAGACTGGGGACAGGAGAGTCAGGCCTCGTCTTGGGTTGAGGCATGGAACTCCGCTTGCCTCTCGAGATGTCCCCGGGGAGAGAGGCCGCTTGTCGAGCTGTATTTGGAACCTGGGGTTTTTTTCCGAACGATGCACGGAAAAAAACTGCCCCTTCGTGTTGACTTCATTTACAGGGTGGAGTTCGGAGAGGTGTCCGGGCATCGGGTTCTTATCAAGAGGGGACCGGGAAATCGGGGTCCTACGGAATGTGGAACCACCCACGAGGCCACGTCTGCAATGTCTTCGTGAGACCGGCCTCATCCTGAGGTGCGACCGGAAGGTCGGGAACCCCTTCCAGACAAAGCAGGGGAGTCGACCCTCCTGTCCAGATCAGGAGGGGAGAAAGGGCTCAGAGGAGGGGGTGCCGGAAAACCTCAGTGTTCCTCTCGAGGGAGACCGGGATTTCGGGGAACTTTGTGGGTCGCATCAAGGGTGCCAAGTGCCCTTTCGACCTCCAATTCCTAACGTGGGACTTCTCCCGAGGCGCTGTAGCGGGAAAGGGCTTCATCTTGCGATGACGGGGGAGCCACGTGGTTTTTCTCGAGTTACGGCGGGATTCTCGAGTTACGACGGGGAATTCAGGCTGCCTCTTGTGTTGGCCCAGGCAAGTCCAATCTTCCATTCGAGTTGCGAAGGAAAGCTGGGGATTGCTCTCGAGTGACTGCAGGGCCAATAGACCTCATCTAGGCTTGTGTCCAGAAGCCAATGTTCCTCTCCAGGGGCGACAGGGATCTCGGGGTTGCATTCCAGACGCACCCGGGGAGACAGGCGTTCATCTCGAGTGGAAGCAATGAACCCCGCTCTGCTCTCGAATCGCGACGGGTATCTCTTGGAGCTCACTGGGTGGACTCAAGGGAGTCAAGCCTCCTGAGGCGTTTGGAGAGAGGTCGCGAGATTGGTCTCTAGGCCATGCAGGAGACGAAGGCCCTCATCTCTCGATGACGGGGGAATCTCGGGGTTGTTCTCGAGCGGCGGCCCCAGTGTGCGGTTTCTCACGAGGTACGACGGCGAGGTCAGTGAGCCTCTCGTGGGGCGCCAGGGAAGTCGGGTCTCCATGCGAGTGGCGAGGGGAGCGCGTCATTGCTCCCGAGCCATGGTAGGGGAGGGAATCTGGCCTCGAGACGTATTGAAGAAGGTCTCTCGAGGTCTTTCCGGGTTGAGGCAGGAAACCCTGGGTTCCCTCGCCTTGTGCAGGTGACCTCAGGGGGCTTCTCATGGTGGCTCTGAGAAGCCAGGGAAACTGGAGGTGGGAGGGGCCTCTCGGGACTCCACTGGGTTTGGTGCATTGGAAGAGGGCCTCATCTCCAGTTGAGGCAGGAACCGCAGGGTACCTCTGATTTCAGACTCCGATCGCAGGGTCCCTGCAGACTGGGGACAGGAGAGTCAGGCCTCGTCTTGGGTTGAGGCATGGAACTCCGCTGGCCTCTCGAGATGTCCCCGGGGAGAGAGGCCGCTTGTCGAGCTGTATTTGGAACCTGGGGTTTTTCCGAACGATGCACGGAAAAAAACTGCCCCTTCGTGTTGACTTCATTCACAGGGTGGAGTTCGGAGAGGTGTCCGGGCATCGGGTTCTTCTCAAGAGGGGACCGGGAAATCGGGGTCCTACGGAATGTGGAACCACCCACGAGGCCACGTCTGGAATGTCTTCGGGAGACCGGCCTCATCCTGAGGTGCGACCGGAAGGTCGGGAACCCCTTCCAGCAAAGCAGGGGTGTCGACCCTCCTGTCCAGATCAGGAGGGGAGAAAGGGCTCAGAGGAGGGGTGCCGGAAAACCTCAGTGTTCCTCTCGAGGGAGACCGGGATTTCGGGGAACTTTGTGGGTCGCATCAAGGGTGCCAAGTGCCCTTTCGACCTCCATTTCCTAACGTGGGACTTCTCCCGAGGCGCTGTAGCGGGAAAGGGCTTCATCTTGCGATGACGGGGGAGCCACGTGGTTTTTCTCGAGTTACGGCGGGATTCTCGAGTTACGACGGGGAATTCAGGCTGCCTCTTGTGTTGGCCCAGGCAAGTCCAGTCTTCCATTCGAGTTGCGAAGGAAAGCTGGGGATTGCTCTCGAGTGACTGCAGCGCCAATAGACCTCATCTAGGCTTGTGTCCAGAAGCCAATGTTCCTCTCCAGGGGCGACAGGGATCTCGGGGTTGCATTCCAGACGCACCCGGGGAGACAGGCATTCATCTCGAGTGGAAGCCAAGAACCCCGCTCTGCTCTCGAATCGCGACGGGTATCTCTTGGAGCTCACTGGGTGGACTCAAGGGAGTCAAGCCTCCTGAGGCGTTTGGAGAGAGGTCGCGAGATTGGTCTCGAGGCCATGCAGGAGACGAAGGCCCTCATCTCTCGATGACGGGGGAATCTCGGGGTTGTTCTCGAGCGGCGGCCCCAGTGTGCGGTTTCTCACGAGGTACGACGGCGAGGTCAGTGAGCCTCTCGTGGGGCGCCAGGGAAGTCGGGTCTCCATGCGAGTGGCGAGGGGAGCGCGTCATTGCTCCCGAGCCATGGTAGGGGAGGGAATCTGGCCTCGAGACGTGTTGAAGAAGGTCTCTCGAGGTCTTTCCCGGGTTGAGGCAGGAAACCCTGGGTTCCCTCGCCTTGTGCAGGTGACCTCAGGGGGCTTCTCATGGTGGCTCTGAGAAGCCAGGGAAACTGGAGGTGGGAGGGGCCTCTCGGGACTCCACTGGGTTTGGTGCATTGGAAGAGGGCCTCATCTCCAGTTGAGGCAGGAACCGCAGGGTACCTCTGATTTCAGACTCCGATCGCAGGGTCCCTGCAGACTGGGGACAGGAGAGTCAGGCCTCGTCTTGGGTTGAGGCATGGAACTCCGCTTGCCTCTCGAGATGTCCCCGGGGAGAGAGGCCGCTTGTTGAGCTGTATTTGGAACCTGGGGTTTTTCCGAACGATGCACGGAAAAAAACTGCCCCTTCGTGTTGACTTCATTCACAGGGTGGAGTTCGGAGAGGTGTCCGGGCATCGGGTTCTTCTCAAGAGGGGACCGGGAAATCGGGGTCCTACGGAATGTGGAACCACCCACGAGGCCACGTCTGGAATGTCTTCGTGAGACCGGCCTCATCCTGAGGTGCGACCGGAAGGTCGGGAACCCCTTCCAGACAAAGCAGGGGAGTCGACCCTCCTGTCCAGATCAGGAGGGGAGAAAGGGCTCAGAGGAGGGGTGCCGGAAAACCTCAGTGTTCCTCTCGAGGGAGACCGGGATTTCGGGGACCTTTGTGGGTCGCATCAAGGGTGCCAAGTGCCCTTTCGACCTCCAATTCCTAACGTGGGACTTCTCCTGAGGCGCTGTAGCGGGAAAGGGCTTCATCTTGCGATGACGGGGGAGCCACGTGGTTTTTCTCGAGTTACGGCGGGATTCTCGAGTTACGACGGGGAATTCAGGCTGCCTCTTGTGTTGGCCCAGGCAAGTCCAATCTTCCATTCGAGTTGCGAAGGAAAGCTGGGGATTGCTCTCGAGTGACTGCAGCGCCAATAGACCTCATCTAGGCTTGTGTCCAGAAGCCAATGTTCCTCTCCAGGGGCGACAGGGATCTCGGGGTTGCATTCCAGACGCACCCGGGGAGACAGGCATTCATCTCGAGTGGAAGCCAAGAACCCCGCTCTGCTCTCGAATCGCGACGGGTATCTCTTGGAGCTCACTGGGTGGACTCAAGGGAGTCAAGCCTCCTGAGGCGTTTGGAGAGAGGTCGCGAGATTGGTCTCGAGGCCATGCAGGAGACGAAGGCCCTCATCGCTCGATGACGGGGGAATCTCGGGGTTGTTCTCGAGCGGCGGCCCCAGTGTGCGGTTTCTCACGAGGTACGACGGCGAGGTCAGTGAGCCTCTCGTGGGGCGCCAGGGAAGTCGGGTCTCCATGCGAGTGGCGAGGGGAGCGCGTCATTGCTCCCGAGCCATGGTAGGGGAGGGAATCTGGCCTCGAGACGTGTTGAAGAAGGTCTCTCGAGGTCTTTCCCGGGTTGAGGCAGGAAACCCTGGGTTCCCTCGCCTTGTGCAGGTGACCTCAGGGGGCTTCCCATGGTGGCTCTGAGAAGCCAGGGAAACTGGAGGTGGGAGGGGCCTCTCGGGACTCCACTGGGTTTGGTGCATTGGAAGAGGGCCTCATCTCCAGTTGAGGCAGGAACCGCAGGGTACCTCTGATTTCAGACTCCGATCGCAGGGTCCCTGCAGACTGGGGACAGGAGAGTCAGGCCTCGTCTTGGGTGGAGGCATGGAACTCCGCTTGCCTCTCGAGATGTCCCCGGGGAGAGAGGCCGCTTGTCGAGCTGTATTTGGAACCTGGGGTTTTTCCGAACGATGCACGGAAAAAAACTGCCCCTTCGTGTTGACTTCATTCACAGGGTGGAGTTCGGAGAGGTGTCCGGGCATCGGGTTCTTCTCAAGAGGGGACCGGGAAATCGGGGTCCTACGGAATGTGGAACCACCCACGAGGCCACGTCTGGAATGTCTTCGTGAGACCGGCCTCATCCTGCGGTGCGACCGGAAGGTCGGGAACCCCTCCCAGACAAAGCAGGGGAGTCGACCCTCCTGTCCAGATCAGGAGGGGAGAAAGGGCTCAGAGGAGGGGTGCCGGAAAACCTCAGTGTTCCTCTCGAGGGAGACCGGGATTTCGGGGAACTTTGTGGGTCGCATCAAGGGTGCCAAGTGCCCTTTCGACCTCCAATTCCTAACGTGGGACTTCTCCCGAGGCGCTGTAGCGGGAAAGGGCTTCATCTTGCGATGACGGGGGAGCCACGTGGTTTTTCTCGAGTTACGGCGGGATTCTCGAGTTACGACGGGGAATTCAGGCTGCCTCTTGTGTTGGCCCAGGCAAGTCCAATCTTCCATTCGAGTTGCGAAGGAAAGCTGGGGATTGCTCTCGAGTGACTGCAGGGCCAATAGACCTCATCTAGGCTTGTGTCCAGAAGCCAATGTTCCTCTCCAGGGGCGACAGGGATCTCGGGGTTGCATTCCAGACGCACCCGGGGAGACAGGCATTCATCTCGAGTGGAAGCCAAGAACCCCGCTCTGCTCTCGAATCGCGACGGGTATCTCTTGGAGCTCACTGGGTGGACTCAAGGGAGTCAAGCCTCCTGAGGCGTTTGGAGAGAGGTCGCGAGATTGGTCTCTAGGCCATGCAGGAGACGAAGGCCCTCATCTCTCGATGACGGGGGAATCTCGGGGTTGTTCTCGAGCGGCGGCCCCAGTGTGCGGTTTCTCACGAGGTACGACGGCGAGGTCAGTGAGCCTCTCGTGGGGCGCCAGGGAAGTCGGGTCTCCATGCGAGTGGCGAGGGGAGCGCGTCATTGCTCCCGAGCCATGGTAGGGGAGGGAATCTGGCCTCGAGACGTGTTGAAGAAGGTCTCTCGAGGTCTTTCCCGGGTTGAGGCAGGAAACCCTGGGTTCCCTCGCCTTGTGCAGGTGACCTCAGGGGGCTTCTCATGGTGGCTCTGAGAAGCCAGGGAAACTGGAGGTGGGAGGGGCCTCTCGGGACTCCACTGGGTTTGGTGCATTGGAAGAGGGCCTCATCTCCAGGTGAGGCAGGAACCGCAGGGTACCTCTGATTTCAGACTCCGATCGCAGGGTCCCTGCAGACTGGGGACAGGAGAGTCAGGCCTCGTCTTGGGTTGAGGCATGGAACTCCGCTTGCCTCTCGAGATGTCCCCGGGGAGAGAGGCCGCTTGTCGAGCTGTATTTGGAACCTGGGGTTTTTCCGAACGATGCACGGAAAAAAACTGCCCCTTCGTGTTGACTTCATTCACAGGGTGGAGTTCGGAGAGGTGTCCGGGCATCGGGTTCTTATCAAGAGGGGACCGGGAAATCGGGGTCCTACGGAATGTGGAACCACCCACGAGGCCACGTCTGGAATGTCTTCGTGAGACCGGCCTCATCCTGAGGTGCGACCGGAAGGTCGGGAACCCCTTCCAGACAAAGCAGGGGAGTCGACCCTCCTGTCCAGATCAGGAGGGGAGAAAGGGCTCAGAGGAGGGGTGCCGGAAAACCTCAGTGTTCCTCTCGAGGGAGACCGGGATTTCGGGGAACTTTGTGGGTCGCATCAAGGGTGCCAAGTGCCCTTTCGACCTCCAATTCCTAACGTGGGACTTCTCCCGAGGCGCTGTAGCGGGAAAGGGCTTCATCTTGCGATGACGGGGGAGCCACGTGGTTTTTCTCGAGTTACGGCGGGATTCTCGAGTTACGACGGGGAATTCAGGCTGCCTCTTGTGTTGGCCCAGGCAAGTCCAATCTTCCATTCGAGTTGCGAAGGAAAGCTGGGGATTGCTCTCGAGTGACTGCAGGGCCAATAGACCTCATCTAGGCTTGTGTCCAGAAGCCAATGTTCCTCTCCAGGGGCGACAGGGATCTCGGGGTTGCATTCCAGACGCACCCGGGGAGACAGGCATTCATCTCGAGTGGAAGCCAAGAACCCCGCTCTGCTCTCGAATCGCGACGGGTATCTCTTGGAGCTCACTGGGTGGACTCAAGGGAGTCAAGCCTCCTGAGGCGTTTGGAGAGAGGTCGCGAGATTGGTCTCGAGGCCATGCAGGAGACGAAGGCCCTCATCTCTCGATGACGGGGGAATCTCGGGGTTGTTCTCGAGCGGCGGCCCCAGTGTGCGGTTTCTCACGAGGTACGACGGCGAGGTCAGTGAGCCTCTCGTGGGGCGCCAGGGAAGTCGGGTCTCCATGCGAGTGGCGAGGGGAGCGCGTCATTGCTCCCGAGCCATGGTAGGGGAGGGAATCTGGCCTCGAGACGTGTTGAAGAAGGTCTCTCGAGGTCTTTCCCGGGTTGAGGCAGGAAACCCTGGGTTCCCTCGCCTTGTGCAGGTGACCTCAGGGGGCTTCCCATGGTGGCTCTGAGAAGCCAGGGAAACTGGAGGTGGGAGGGGCCTCTCGGGACTCCACTGGGTTTGGTGCATTGGAAGAGGGCCTCATCTCCAGGTGAGGCAGGAACCGCAGGGTACCTCTGATTTCAGACTCCGATCGCAGGGTCCCTGCAGACTGGGGACAGGAGAGTCAGGCCTCGTCTTGGGTTGAGGCATGGAACTCCGCTTGCCTCTCGAGATGTCCCCGGGGAGAGAGGCCGCTTGTCGAGCTGTATTTGGAACCTGGGGTTTTTCCGAACGATGCACGGAAAAAAACTGCCCCTTCGTGTTGACTTCATTCACAGGGTGGAGTTCGGAGAGGTGTCCGGGCATCGGGTTCTTCTCAAGAGGGGACCGGGAAATCGGGGTCCTACGGAATGTGGAACCACCCACGAGGCCACGTCTGGAATGTCTTCGTGAGACCGGCCTCATCCTGAGGTGCGACCGGAAGGTCGGGAACCCCTTCCAGACAAAGCAGGGGAGTCGACCCTCCTGTCCAGATCAGGAGGGGAGAAAGGGCTCAGAGGAGGGGGTGCCGGAAAACCTCAGTGTTCCTCTCGAGGGAGACCGGGATTTCGGGGAACTTTGTGGGTCGCATCAAGGGTGCCAAGTGCCCTTTCGACCTCCAATTCCTAACGTGGGACTTCTCCCGAGGCGCTGTAGCGGGAAAGGGCTTCATCTTGCGATGACGGGGGAGCCACGTGGTTTTTCTCGAGTTACGGCGGGATTCTCGAGTTACGACGGGGAATTCAGGCTGCCTCTTGTGTTGGCCCAGGCAAGTCCAATCTTCCATTCGAGTCGCGAAGGAAAGCTGGGGATTGCTCTCGAGTGACTGCAGGGCCAATAGACCTCATCTAGGCTTGTGTCCAGAAGCCAATGTTCCTCTCCAGGGGCGACAGGGATCTCGGGGTTGCATTCCAGACGCACCCGGGGAGACAGGCATTCATCTCGAGTGGAAGCCAAGAACCCCGCTCTGCTCTCGAATCGCGACGGGTATCTCTTGGAGCTCACTGGGTGGACTCAAGGGAGTCAAGCCTCCTGAGGCGTTTGGAGAGAGGTTGCGAGATTGGTCTCGAGGCCATGCAGGAGACGAAGGCCCTCATCTCTCGATGACGGGGGAATCTCGGGGTTGTTCTCGAGCGGCGGCCCCAGTGTGCGGTTTCTCACGAGGTACGACGGCGAGGTCAGTGAGCCTCTCGTGGGGCGCCAGGGAAGTCGGGTCTCCATGCGAGTGGCGAGGGGAGCGCGTCATTGCTCCCGAGCCATGGTAGGGGAATCTGGCCTCGAGACGTGTTGAAGAAGGTCTCTCGAGGTCTTTCCGGGTTGAGGCAGGAAACCCTGGGTTCCCTCGCCTTGTGCAGGTGACCTCAGGGGGCTTCCCATGGTGGCTCTGAGAAGCCAGGGAAACTGGAGGTGGGAGGGGCCTCTCGGGACTCCACTGGGTTTGGTGCATTGGAAGAGGGCCTCATCTCCAGGTGAGGCAGGAACCGCAGGGTACCTCTGATTTCAGACTCCGATCGCAGGGTCCCTGCAGACTGGGGACAGGAGAGTCAGGCCTCGTCTTGGGTTGAGGCATGGAACTCCGCTTGCCTCTCGAGATGTCCCCGGGGACAGAGGCCGCTTGTCGAGCTGTATTTGGAACCTGGGGTTTTTCCGAACGATGCACGGAAAAAAACTGCCCCTTCGTGTTGACTTCATTCACAGGGTGGAGTTCGGAGAGGTGTCCGGGCATCGGGTTCTTATCAAGAGGGGACCGGGAAATCGGGGTCCTACGGAATGTGGAACCACCCACGAGGCCACGTCTGGAATGTCTTCGTGAGACCGGCCTCATCCTGAGGTGCGACCGGAAGGTCGGGAACCCCTTCCAGACAAAGCAGGGGAGTCGACCCTCCTGTCCAGATCAGGAGGGGAGAAAGGGCTCAGAGGAGGGGTGCCGGAAAACCTCAGTGTTCCTCTCGAGGGAGACCGGGATTTCGGGGAACTTTGTGGGTCGCATCAAGGGTGCCAAGTGCCCTTTCGACCTCCAATTCCTAACGTGGGACTTCTCCCGAGGCGCTGTAGCGGGAAAGGGCTTCATCTTGCGATGACGGGGGAGCCACGTGGTTTTTCTCGAGTTACGGCGGGATTCTCGAGTTACGACGGGGAATTCAGGCTGCCTCTTGTGTTGGCCCAGGCAAGTCCAATCTTCCATTCGAGTTGCGAAGGAAAGCTGGGGATTGCTCTCGAGTGACTGCAGGGCCAATAGACCTCATCTAGGCTTGTGTCCAGAAGCCAATGTTCCTCTCCAGGGGCGACAGGGATCTCGGGGTTGCATTCCAGACGCACCCGGGGAGACAGGCATTCATCTCGAGTGGAAGCCAAGAACCCCGCTCTGCTCTCGAATCGCGACGGGTATCTCTTGGAGCTCACTGGGTGGACTCAAGGGAGTCAAGCCTCCTGAGGCGTTTGGAGAGAGGTCGCGAGATTGGTCTCGAGGCCATGCAGGAGACGAAGGCCCTCATCTCTCGATGACGGGGGAATCTCGGGGTTGTTCTCGAGCGGCGGCCCCAGTGTGCGGTTTCTCACGAGGTACGACGGCGAGGTCAGTGAGCCTCTCGTGGGGCGCCAGGGAAGTCGGGTCTCCATGCGAGTGGCGAGGGGAGCGCGTCATTGCTCCCGAGCCATGGTAGGGGAGGGAATCTGGCCTCGAGACGTGTTGAAGAAGGTCTCTCGAGGTCTTTCCCGGGTTGAGGCAGGAAACCCTGGGTTCCCTCGCCTTGTGCAGGTGACCTCAGGGGGCTTCCCATGGTGGCTCTGAGAAGCCAGGGAAACTGGAGGTGGGAGGTGCCTCTCGGGACTCCACTGGGTTTGGTGCATTGGAAGAGGGCCTCATCTCCAGGTGAGGCAGGAACCGCAGGGTACCTCTGATTTCAGACTCCGATCGCAGGGTCCCTGCAGACTGGGGACAGGAGAGTCAGGCCTCGTCTTGGGTTGAGGCATGGAACTCCGCTTGCCTCTCGAGATGTCCCCGGGGAGAGAGGCCGCTTGTCGAGCTGTATTTGGAACCTGGGGTATTTTCCGAACGATGCACGGAGAAAAACTGCCCCTTCGTGTTGACTTCATTCACAGGGTGGAGTTCGGAGAGGTGTCCGGGCATCGGGTTCTTCTCAAGAGGGGACCGGGAAATCGGGGTCCTACGGAATGTGGAACCACCCACGAGGCCACGTCTGGAATGTCTTCGTGAGACCGGCCTCATCCTGAGGTGCGACCGGAAGGTCGGGAACCCCTTCCAGACAAAGCAGGGGAGTCGACCCTCCTGTCCAGATCAGGAGGGGAGAAAGGGCTCAGAGGAGGGGGTGCCGGAAAACCTCAGTGTTCCTCTCGAGGGAGACCGGGATTTCGGGGAACTTTGTGGGTCGCATCAAGGGTGCCAAGTGCCCTTTCGACCTCCAATTCCTAACGTGGGACTTCTCCCGAGGCGCTGTAGCGGGAAAGGGCTTCATCTTGCGATGACGGGGGAGCCACGTGGTTTTTCTCGAGGTACGGCGGGATTCTCGAGTTACGACGGGGAATTCAGGCTGCCTCTTGTGTTGGCCCAGGCAAGTCCAATCTTCCATTCGAGTTGCGAAGGAAAGCTGGGGATTGCTCTCGAGTGACTGCAGGGCCAATAGACCTCATCTAGGCTTGTGTCCAGAAGCCAATGTTCCTCTCCAGGGGCGACAGGGATCTCGGGGTTGCATTCCAGACGCACCCGGGGAGACAGGCATTCATCTCGAGTGGAAGCCAAGAACCCCGCTCTGCTCTCGAATCGCGACGGGTATCTCTTGGAGCTCACTGGGTGGACTCAAGGGAGTCAAGCCTCCTGAGGCGTTTGGAGAGAGGTCGCGAGATTGGTCTCGAGGCCATGCAGGAGACGAAGGCCCTCATCTCTCGATGACGGGGGAATCTCGGGGTTGTTCTCGAGCGGCGGCCCCAGTGTGCGGTTTCTCACGAGGTACGACGGCGAGGTCAGTGAGCCTCTCGTGGGGCGCCAGGGAAGTCGGGTCTCCATGCGAGTGGCGAGGGGAGCGCGTCATTGCTCCCGAGCCATGGTAGGGGAATCTGGCCTCGAGACGTGTTGAAGAAGGTCTCTCGAGGTCTTTCCCGGGTTGAGGCAGGAAACCCTGGGTTCCCTCGCCTTGTGCAGGTGACCTCAGGGGGCTTCTCATGGTGGCTCTGAGAAGCCAGGGAAACTGGAGGTGGGAGGGGCCTCTCGGGACTCCACTGGGTTTGGTGCATTGGAAGAGGGCCTCATCTCCAGGTGAGGCAGGAACCGCAGGGTACCTCTGATTTCAGACTCCGATCGCAGGGTCCCTGCAGACTGGGGACAGGAGAGTCAGGCCTCGTCTTGGGTTGAGGCATGGAACTCCGCTTGCCTCTCGAGATGTCCCCGGGGAGAGAGGCCACTTGTCGAGCTGTATTTGGAACCTGGGGTTTTTCCGAACGATGCACGGAAAAAAACTGCCCCTTCGTGTTGACTTCATTCACAGGGTGGAGTTCGGAGAGGTGTCCGGGCATCGGGTTCTTCTCAAGAGGGGACCGGGAAATCGGGGTCCTACGGAATGTGGAACCACCCACGAGGCCACGTCTGGAATGTCTTCGTGAGACCGGCCTCATCCTGAGGTGCGACCGGAAGGTCGGGAACCCCTTCCAGACAAAGCAGGGGAGTCGACCCTCCTGTCCAGATCAGGAGGGGAGAAAGGGCTCAGAGGAGGGGGTGCCGGAAAACCTCAGTGTTCCTCTCGAGGGAGACCGGGATTTCGGGGAACTTTGTGGGTCGCATCAAGGGTGCCAAGTGCCCTTTCGACCTCCAATTCCTAACGTGGGACTTCTCCCGAGGCGCTGTAGCGGGAAAGGGCTTCATCTTGCGATGACGGGGGAGCCACGTGGTTTTTCTCGAGGTACGGCGGGATTCTCGAGTTACGACGGGGAATTCAGGCTGCCTCTTGTGTTGGCCCAGGCAAGTCCAATCTTCCATTCGAGTTGCGAAGGAAAGCTGCGGATTGCTCTCGAGTGACTGCAGGGCCAATAGACCTCATCTAGGCTTGTGTCCAGAAGCCAATGTTCCTCTCCAGGGGCGACAGGGATCTCGGGGTTGCATTCCAGACGCACCCGGGGAGACAGGCATTCATCTCGAGTGGAAGCCAAGAACCCCGCTCTGCTCTCGAATCGCGACGGGTATCTCTTGGAGCTCACTGGGTGGACTCAAGGGAGTCAAGCCTCCTGAGGCGTTTGGAGAGAGGTCGCGAGATTGGTCTCGAGGCCATGCAGGAGACGAAGGCCCTCATCTCTCGATGACGGGGGAATCTCGGGGTTGTTCTCGAGCGGCGGCCCCAGTGTGCGGTTTCTCACGAGGTACGACGGCGAGGTCAGTGAGCCTCTCGTGGGGCGCCAGGGAAGTCGGGTCTCCATGCGAGTGGCGAGGGGAGCGCGTCATTGCTCCCGAGCCATGGTAGGGGAATCTGGCCTCGAGACGTGTTGAAGAAGGTCTCTCGAGGTCTTTCCCGGGTTGAGGCAGGAAACCCTGGGTTCCCTCGCCTTGTGCAGGTGACCTCAGGGGGCTTCTCATGGTGGCTCTGAGAAGCCAGGGAAACTGGAGGTGGGAGGGGCCTCTCGGGACTCCACTGGGTTTGGTGCATTGGAAGAGGGCCTCATCTCCAGGTGAGGCAGGAACCGCAGGGTACCTCTGATTTCAGACTCCGATCGCAGGGTCCCTGCAGACTGGGGACAGGAGAGTCAGGCCTCGTCTTGGGTTGAGGCATGGAACTCCGCTTGCCTCTCGAGATGTCCCCGGGGAGAGAGGCCGCTTGTCGAGCTGTATTTGGAACCTGGGGTTTTTCCGAACGATGCACGGAAAAACTGCCCCTTCGTGTTGACTTCATTCACAGGGTGGAGTTCGGAGAGGTGTCCGGGCATCGGGTTCTTCTCAAGAGGGGACCGGGAAATCGGGGTCCTACGGAATGTGGAACCACCCACGAGGCCACGTCTGGAATGTCTTCGTGAGACCGGCCTCATCCTGAGGTGCGACCGGAAGGTCGGGAACCCCTTCCAGACAAAGCAGGGGAGTCGACCCTCCTGTCCAGATCAGGAGGGGAGAAAGGGCTCAGAGGAGGGGGTGCCGGAAAACCTCAGTGTTCCTCTCGAGGGAGACCGGGATTTCGGGGAACTTTGTGGGTCGCATCAAGGGTGCCAAGTGCCCTTTCGACCTCCAATTCCTAACGTGGGACTTCTCCCGAGGCGCTGTAGCGGGAAAGGGCTTCATCTTGCGATGACGGGGGAGCCACGTGGTTTTTCTCGAGTTACGGCGGGATTCTCGAGTTACGACGGGGAATTCAGGCTGCCTCTTGTGTTGGCCCAGGCAAGTCCAATCTTCCATTCGAGTTGCGAAGGAAAGCTGGGGATTGCTCTCGAGTGACTGCAGGGCCAATAGACCTCATCTAGGCTTGTGTCCAGAAGCCAATGTTCCTCTCCAGGGGCGACAGGGATCTCGGGGTTGCATTCCAGACGCACCCGGGGAGACAGGCATTCATCTCGAGTGGAAGCCAAGAACCCCGCTCTGCTCTCGAATCGCGACGGGTATCTCTTGGAGCTCACTGGGTGGACTCAAGGGAGTCAAGCCTCCTGAGGCGTTTGGAGAGAGGTCGCGAGATTGGTCTCGAGGCCATGCAGGAGACGAAGGCCCTCATCTCTCGATGACGGGGGAATCTCGGGGTTGTTCTCGAGCGGCGGCCCCAGTGTGCGGTTTCTCACGAGGTACGACGGCGAGGTCAGTGAGCCTCTCGTGGGGCGCCAGGGAAGTCGGGTCTCCATGCGAGTGGCGAGGGGAGCGCGTCATTGCTCCCGAGCCATGGTTGGGGAATCTGGCCTCGAGACGTGTTGAAGAAGGTCTCTCGAGGTCTTTCCCGGGTTGAGGCAGGAAACCCTGGGTTCCCTCGCCTTGTGCAGGTGACCTCAGGGGGCTTCCCATGGTGGCTCTGAGAAGCCAGGGAAACCGGAGGTGGGAGGGGCCTCTCGGGACTCCACTGGGTTTGGTGCATTGGAAGAGGGCCTCATCTCCAGTTGAGGCAGGAACCGCAGGGTACCTCTGATTTCAGACTCCGATCGCAGGGTCCCTGCAGACTGGGGACAGGAGAGTCAGGCCTCGTCTTGGGTGGAGGCATGGAACTCCGCTTGCCTCTCGAGATGTCCCCGGGGAGAGAGGCCGCTTGTCGAGCTGTATTTGGAACCTGGGGTTATTTCCGAACGATGCACGGAAAAAAACTGCCCCTTCGTGTTGACTTCATTCACAGGGTGGAGTTCGGAGAGTTGTCCGGGCATCGGGTTCTTCTCAAGAGGGGACCGGGAAATCGCGGTCCTACGGAATGTGGAACCACCCACGAGGCCACGTCTGGAATGTCTTCGTGAGACCGGCCTCATCCTGAGGTGCGACCGGAAGGTCGGGAACCCCTTCCAGACGAAGCAGGGGAGTCGACCCTCCTGTCCAGATCAGGAGGGGAGAAAGGGCTCAGAGGAGGGGGTGCCGGAAAACCTCAGTGTTCCTCTCGAGGGAGACCGGGATTTCGGGGAACTTTGTGGGTCGCATCAAGGGTGCCAAGTGCCCTTTCGACCTCCAATTCCTAACGTGGGACTTCTCCCGAGGCGCTGTAGCGGGAAAGGGCTTCATCTTGCGATGACGGGGGAGCCACGTGGTTTTTCTCGAGTTACGGCGGGATTCTCGAGTTACGACGGGGAATTCAGGCTGCCTCTTGTGTTGGCCCAGGCAAGTCCAATCTTCCATTCGAGTTGCGAAGGAAAGCTGGGGATTGCTCTCGAGTGACTGCAGGGCCAATAGACCTCATCTAGGCTTGTGTCCAGAAGCCAATGTTCCTCTCCAGGGGCGACAGGGATCTCGGGGTTGCATTCCAGACGCACCCGGGGAGACAGGCATTCATCTCGAGTGGAAGCCAAGAACCCCGCTCTGCTCTCGAATCGCGACGGGTATCTCTTGGAGCTCACTGGGTGGACTCAAGGGAGTCAAGCCTCCTGAGGCGTTTGGAGAGAGGTCGCGAGATTGGTCTCGAGGCCATGCAGGAGACGAAGGCCCTCATCTCTCGATGACGGGGGAATCTCGGGGTTGTTCTCGAGCGGCGGCCCCAGTGTGCGGTTTCTCACGAGGTACGACGGCGAGGTCAGTGAGCCTCTCGTGGGGCGCCAGGGAAGTCGGGTCTCCATGCGAGTGGCGAGGGGAGCGCGTCATTGCTCCCGAGCCATGGTAGGGGAGGGAATCTGGCCTCGAGACGTGTTGAAGAAGGTCTCTCGAGGTCTTTCCCGGGTTGAGGCAGGAAACCCTGGGTTCCCTCGCCTTGTGCAGGTGACCTCAGGGGGCTTCCCATGGTGGCTCTGAGAAGCCAGGGAAACCGGAGGTGGGAGGGGCCTCTCGGGACTCCACTGGGTTTGGTGCATTGGAAGAGGGCCTCATCTCCAGGTGAGGCAGGAACCGCAGGGTACCTCTGATTTCAGACTCCGATCGCAGGGTCCCTGCAGACTGGGGACAGGAGAGTCAGGCCTCGTCTTGGGTTGAGGCATGGAACTCCGCTTGCCTCTCGAGATGTCCCCGGGGAGAGAGGCCGCTTGTCGAGCTGTATTTGGAACCTGGGGTTTTTCCGAACGATGCACGGAAAAAAAACTGCCCCTTCGTGTTGACTTCATTCACAGGGTGGAGTTCGGAGAGGTGTCCGGGCATCGGGTTCTTCTCAAGAGGGGACCGGGAAATCGGGGTCCTACGGAATGTGGAACCACCCACGAGGCCACGTCTGGAATGTCTTCGTGAGACCGGCCTCATCCTGAGGTGCGACCGGAAGGTCGGGAACCCCTTCCAGACAAAGCAGGGGAGTCGACCCTCCTGTCCAGATCAGGAGGGGAGAAAGGGCTCAGAGGAGGGGGTGCCGGAAAACCTCAGTGTTCCTCTCGAGGGAGACCGGGATTTCGGGGAACTTTGTGGGTCGCATCAAGGGTGCCAAGTGCCCTTTCGACCTCCAATTCCTAACGTGGGACTTCTCCCGAGGCGCTGTAGCGGGAAAGGGCTTCATCTTGCGATGACGGGGGAGCCACGTGGTTTTTCTCGAGTTACGGCGGGATTCTCGAGTTACGACGGGGAATTCAGGCTGCCTCTTGTGTTGGCCCAGGCAAGTCCAATCTTCCATTCGAGTTGCGAAGGAAAGCTGGGGATTGCTCTCGAGTGACTGCAGGGCCAATAGACCTCATCTAGGCTTGTGTCCAGAAGCCAATGTTCCTCTCCAGGGGCGACAGGGATCTCGGGGTTGCATTCCAGACGCACCCGGGGAGACAGGCATTCATCTCGAGTGGAAGCCAAGAACCCCGCTCTGCTCTCGAATCGCGACGGGTATCTCTTGGAGCTCACTGGGTGGACTCAAGGGAGTCAAGCCTCCTGAGGCGTTTGGAGAGAGGTCGCGAGATTGGTCTCTAGGCCATGCAGGAGACGAAGGCCCTCATCTCTCGATGACGGGGGAATCTCGGGGTTGTTCTCGAGCGGCGGCCCCAGTGTGCGGTTTCTCACGAGGTACGACGGCGAGGTCAGTGAGCCTCTCGTGGGGCGCCAGGGAAGTCGGGTCTCCATGCGAGTGGCGAGGGGAGCGCGTCATTGCTCCCGAGCCATGGTAGGGGAATCTGGCCTCGAGACGTGTTGAAGAAGGTCTCTCGAGGTCTTTCCCGGGTTGAGGCAGGAAACCCTGGGTTCCCTCGCCTTGTGCAGGTGACCTCAGGGGGCTTCTCATGGTGGCTCTGAGAAGCCAGGGAAACTGGAGGTGGGAGGGGCCTCTCGGGACTCCACTGGGTTTGGGGCATTGGAAGAGGGCCTCATCTCCAGGTGAGGCAGGAACCGCAGGGTACCTCTGATTTCAGACTCCGATCGCAGGGTCCCTGCAGACTGGGGACAGGAGAGTCAGGCCTCGTCTTGGGTTGAGGCATGGAACTCCGCTTGCCTCTCGAGATGTCCCCGGGGAGAGAGGCCGCTTGTCGAGCTGTATTTGGAACCTGGGGTTTTTCCGAACGATGCACGGAGAAAAACTGCCCCTTCGTGTTGACTTCATTCACAGGGTGGAGTTCGGAGAGGTATCCGGGCATCGGGTTCTTCTCAAGAGGGGACCGGGAAATTGGGGTCCTACGGAATGTGGAACCACCCACGAGGCCACGTCTGGAATGTCTTCGTGAGACCGGCCTCATCCTGAGGTGCGACCGGAAGGTCGGGAACCCCTTCCAGACAAAGCAGGGGAGTCGACCCTCCTGTCCAGATCAGGAGGGGAGAAAGGGCTCAGAGGAGGGGTGCCGGAAAACCTCAGTGTTCCTCTCGAGGGAGACCGGGATTTCGGGGAACTTTGTGGGTCGCATCAAGGGTGCCAAGTGCCCTTTCGACCTCCAATTCCTAACGTGGGACTTCTCCCGAGGCGCTGTAGCGGGAAAGGGCTTCATCTTGCGATGACGGGGGAGCCACGTGGTTTTTCTCGAGTTACGGCGGGATTCTCGAGTTACGACGGGGAATTCAGGCTGCCTCTTGTGTTGGCCCAGGCAAGTCCAATCTTCCATTCGAGTTGCGAAGGAAAGCTGGGGATTGCTCTCGAGTGACTGCAGGGCCAATAGACCTCATCTAGGCTTGTGTCCAGAAGCCAATGTTCCTCTCCAGGGGCGACAGGGATCTCGGGGTTGCATTCCAGACGCACCCGGGGAGACAGGCATTCATCTCGAGTGGAAGCCAAGAACCCCGCTCTGCTCTCGAATCGCGACGGGTATCTCTTGGAGCTCACTGGGTGGACTCAAGGGAGTCAAGCCTCCTGAGGCGTTTGGAGAGAGGTCGCGAGATTGGTCTCTAGGCCATGCAGGAGACGAAGGCCCTCATCTCTCGATGACGGGGGAATCTCGGGGTTGTTCTCGAGCGGCGGCCCCAGTGTGCGGTTTCTCACGAGGTACGACGGCGAGGTCAGTGAGCCTCTCGTGGGGCGCCAGGGAAGTCGGGTCTCCATGCGAGTGGCGAGGGGAGCGCGTCATTGCTCCCGAGCCATGGTAGGGGAATCTGGCCTCGAGACGTGTTGAAGAAGGTCTCTCGAGGTCTTTCCCGGGTTGAGGCAGGAAACCCTGGGTTCCCTCGCCTTGTGCAGGTGACCTCAGGGGGCTTCCCATGGTGGCTCTGAGAAGCCAGGGAAACTGGAGGTGGGAGGGGCCTCTCGGGACTCCACTGGGTTTGGTGCATTGGAAGAGGGCCTCATCTCCAGTTGAGGCAGGAACCGCAGGGTACCTCTGATTTCAGACTCCGATCGCAGGGTCCCTGCAGACTGGGGACAGGAGAGTCAGGCCTCGTCTTGGGTTGAGGCATGGAACTCCGCTTGCCTCTCGAGATGTCCCCGGGGAGAGAGGCCGCTTGTCGAGCTGTATTTGGAACCTGGGGTTTTTCCGAACGATGCACGGAGAAAAACTGCCCCTTCGTGTTGACTTCATTCACAGGGTGGAGTTCGGAGAGGTGTCCGGGCATCGGGTTCTTCTCAAGAGGGGACCGGGAAATCGGGGTCCTACGGAATGTGGAACCACCCACGAGGCCACGTCTGGAATGTCTTCGTGAGACCGGCCTCATCCTGAGGTGCGACCGGAAGGTCGGGAACCCCTCCCAGACAAAGCAGGGGAGTCGACCCTCCTGTCCAGATCAGGAGGGGAGAAAGGGCTCAGAGGAGGGGTGCCGGAAAACCTCAGTGTTCCTCTCGAGGGAGACCGGGATTTCGGGGAACTTTGTGGGTCGCATCAAGGGTGCCAAGTGCCCTTTCGACCTCCAATTCCTAACGTGGGACTTCTCCCGAGGCGCTGTAGCGGGAAAGGGCTTCATCTTGCGATGACGGGGGAGCCACGTGGTTTTTCTCGAGTTACGGCGGGATTCTCGAGTTACGACGGGGAATTCAGGCTGCCTCTTGTGTTGGCCCAGGCAAGTCCAATCTTCCATTCGAGTTGCGAAGGAAAGCTGGGGATTGCTCTCGAGTGACTGCAGGGCCAATAGACCTCATCTAGGCTTGTGTCCAGAAGCCAATGTTCCTCTCCAGGGGCGACAGGGATCTCGGGGTTGCATTCCAGACGCCCCCGGGGAGACAGGCATTCATCTCGAGTGGAAGCCAAGAACCCCGCTCTGCTCTCGAATCGCGACGGGTATCTCTTGGAGCTCACTGGGTGGACTCAAGGGAGTCAAGCCTCCTGAGGCGTTTGGAGAGAGGTCGCGAGATTGGTCTCGAGGCCATGCAGGAGACGAAGGCCCTCATCTCTCGATGACGGGGGAATCTCGGGGTTGTTCTCGAGCGGCGGCCCCAGTGTGCGGTTTCTCACGAGGTACGACGGCGAGGTCAGTGAGCCTCTCGTGGGGCGCCAGGGAAGTCGGGTCTCCATGCGAGTGGCGAGGGGAGCGCGTCATTGCTCCCGAGCCATGGTAGGGGAATCTGGCCTCGAGACGTGTTGAAGAAGGTCTCTCGAGGTCTTTCCCGGGTTGAGGCAGGAAACCCTGGGTTCCCTCGCCTTGTGCAGGTGACCTCAGGGGGCTTCCCATGGTGGCTCTGAGAAGCCAGGGAAACTGGAGGTGGGAGGGGCCTCTCGGGACTCCACTGGGTTTGGTGCATTGGAAGAGGGCCTCATCTCCAGTTGAGGCAGGAACCGCAGGGTACCTCTGATTTCAGACTCCGATCGCAGGGTCCCTGCAGACTGGGGACAGGAGAGTCAGGCCTCGTCTTGGGTTGAGGCATGGAACTCCGCTTGCCTCTCGAGATGTCCCCGGGGAGAGAGGCCGCTTGTCGAGCTGTATTTGGAACCTGGGGTTTTTCCGAACGATGCACGGAAAAAAACTGCCCCTTCGTGTTGACTTCATTCACAGGGTGGAGTTCGGAGAGGTGTCCGGGCATCGGGTTCTTCTCAAGAGGGGACCGGGAAATCGGGGTCCTACGGAATGTGGAACCACCCACGAGGCCACGTCTGGAATGTCTTCGTGAGACCGGCCTCATCCTGAGGTGCGACCGGAAGGTCGGGAACCCCTCCCAGACAAAGCAGGGGAGTCGACCCTCCTGTCCAGATCAGGAGGGGAGAAAGGGCTCAGAGGAGGGGTGCCGGAAAACCTCAGTGTTCCTCTCGAGGGAGACCGGGATTTCGGGGAACTTTGTGGGTCGCATCAAGGGTGCCAAGTGCCCTTTCGACCTCCAATTCCTAACGTGGGACTTCTCCCGAGGCGCTGTAGCGGGAAAGGGCTTCATCTTGCGATGACGGGGGAGCCACGTGGTTTTTCTCGAGTTACGGCGGGATTCTCGAGTTACGACGGGGAATTCAGGCTGCCTCTTGTGTTGGCCCAGGCAAGTCCAATCTTCCATTCGAGTTGCGAAGGAAAGCTGGGGATTGCTCTCGAGTGACTGCAGGGCCAATAGACCTCATCTAGGCTTGCGTCCAGAAGCCAATGTTCCTCTCCAGGGGCGACAGGGATCTCGGGGTTGCATTCCAGACGCACCCGGGGAGACAGGCATTCATCTCGAGTGGAAGCCAAGAACCCCGCTCTGCTCTCGAATCGCGACGGGTATCTCTTGGAGCTCACTGGGTGGACTCAAGGGAGTCAAGCCTCCTGAGGCGTTTGGAGAGAGGTCGCGAGATTGGTCTCGAGGCCATGCAGGAGACGAAGGCCCTCATCTCTCGATGACGGGGGAATCTCGGGGTTGTTCTCGAGCGGCGGCCCCAGTGTGCGGTTTCTCACGAGGTACGACGGCGAGGTCAGTGAGCCTCTCGTGGGGCGCCAGGGAAGTCGGGTCTCCATGCGAGTGGCGAGGGGAGCGCGTCATTGCTCCCGAGCCATGGTAGGGGAATCTGGCCTCGAGACGTGTTGAAGAAGGTCTCTCGAGGTCTTTCCCGGGTTGAGGCAGGAAACCCTGGGTTCCCTCGCCTTGTGCAGGTGACCTCAGGGGGCTTCTCATGGTGGCTCTGAGAAGCCAGGGAAACTGGAGGTGGGAGGGGCCTCTCGGGACTCCACTGGGTTTGGTGCATTGGAAGAGGGCCTCATCTCCAGGTGAGGCAGGAACCGCAGGGTACCTCTGATTTCAGACTCCGATCGCAGGGTCCCTGCAGACTGGGGACAGGAGAGTCAGGCCTCGTCTTGGGTTGAGGCATGGAACTCCGCTTGCCTCTCGAGATGTCCCCGGGGAGAGAGGCCGCTTGTCGAGCTGTATTTGGAACCTGGGGTTTTTTCCGAACGATGCACGGAGAAAAACTGCCCCTTCGTGTTGACTTCATTCACAGGGTGGAGTTCGGAGAGGTGTCCGGGCATCGGGTTCTTCTCAAGAGGGGACCGGGAAATCGGGGTCCTACGGAATGTGGAACCACCCACGAGGCCACGTCTGGAATGTCTTCGTGAGACCGGCCTCATCCTGAGGTGCGACCGGAAGGTCGGGAACCCCTTCCAGACAAAGCAGGGGAGTCGACCCTCCTGTCCAGATCAGGAGGGGAGAAAGGGCTCAGAGGAGGGGGTGCCGGAAAACCTCAGTGTTCCTCTCGAGGGAGACCGGGATTTCGGGGAACTTTGTGGGTCGCATCAAGGGTGCCAAGTGCCCTTTCGACCTCCAATTCCAAACGTGGGACTTCTCCCGAGGCGCTGTAGCGGGAAAGGGCTTCATCTTGCGATGACGGGGGAGCCACGTGGTTTTTCTCGAGTTACGGCGGGATTCTCGAGTTACGACGGGGAATTCAGGCTGCCTCTTGTGTTGGCCCAGGCAAGTCCAATCTTCCATTCGAGTCGCGAAGGAAAGCTGCGGATTGCTCTCGAGTGACTGCAGGGCCAATAGACCTCATCTAGGCTTGTGTCCAGAAGCCAATGTTCCTCTCCAGGGGCGACAGGGATCTCGGGGTTGCATTCCAGACGCACCCGGGGAGACAGGCATTCATCTCGAGTGGAAGCCAAGAACCCCGCTCTGCTCTCGAATCGCGACGGGTATCTCTTGGAGCTCACTGGGTGGACTCAAGGGAGTCAAGCCTCCTGAGGCGTTTGGAGAGAGGTCGCGAGATTGGTCTCGAGGCCATGCAGGAGACGAAGGCCCTCATCTCTCGATGACGGGGGAATCTCGGGGTTGTTCTCGAGCGGCGGCCCCAGTGTGCGGTTTCTCACGAGGTACGACGGCGAGGTCAGTGAGCCTCTCGTGGGGCGCCAGGGAAGTCGGGTCTCCATGCGAGTGGCGAGGGGAGCGCGTCATTGCTCCCGAGCCATGGTAGGGGAATCTGGCCTCGAGACGTATTGAAGAAGGTCTCTCGAGGTCTTTCCGGGTTGAGGCAGGAAACCCTGGGTTCCCTCGCCTTGTGCAGGTGACCTCAGGGGGCTTCTCATGGTGGCTCTGAGAAGCCAGGGAAACTGGAGGTGGGAGGGGCCTCTCGGGACTCCACTGGGTTTGGTGCATTGGAAGAGGGCCTCATCTCCAGGTGAGGCAGGAACCGCAGGGTACCTCTGATTTCAGACTCCGATCGCAGGGTCCCTGCAGACTGGGGACAGGAGAGTCAGGCCTCGTCTTGGGTTGAGGCATGGAACTCCGCTTGCCTCTCGAGATGTCCCCGGGGAGAGAGGCCGCTTGTCGAGCTGTATTTGGAACCTGGGGTTTTTCCGAACGATGCACGGAAAAACTGCCCCTTCGTGTTGACTTCATTCACAGGGTGGAGTTCGGAGAGGTGTCCGGGCATCGGGTTCTTCTCAAGAGGGGACCGGGAAATCGGGGTCCTACGGAATGTGGAACCACCCACGAGGCCACGTCTGGAATGTCTTCGTGAGACCGGCCTCATCCTGAGGTGCGACCGGAAGGTCGGGAACCCCTTCCAGACAAAGCAGGGGAGTCGACCCTCCTGTCCAGATCAGGAGGGGAGAAAGGGCTCAGAGGAGGGGGTGCCGGAAAACCTCAGTGTTCCTCTCGAGGGAGACCGGGATTTCGGGGAACTTTGTGGGTCGCATCAAGGGTGCCAAGTGCCCTTTCGACCTCCAATTCCTAACGTGGGACTTCTCCCGAGGCGCTGTAGCGGGAAAGGGCTTCATCTTGCGATGACGGGGGAGCCACGTGGTTTTTCTCGAGTTACGGCGGGATTCTCGAGTTACGACGGGGAATTCAGGCTGCCTCTTGTGTTGGCCCAGGCAAGTCCAATCTTCCATTCGAGTTGCGAAGGAAAGCTGGGGATTGCTCTCGAGTGACTGCAGGGCCAATAGACCTCATCTAGGCTTGTGTCCAGAAGCCAATGTTCCTCTCCAGGGGCGACAGGGATCTCGGGGTTGCATTCCAGACGCACCCGGGGAGACAGGCATTCATCTCGAGTGGAAGCCAAGAACCCCGCTCTGCTCTCGAATCGCGACGGGTATCTCTTGGAGCTCACTGGGTGGACTCAAGGGAGTCAAGCCTCCTGAGGCGTTTGGAGAGAGGTCGCGAGATTGGTCTCGAGGCCATGCAGGAGACGAAGGCCCTCATCTCTCGATGACGGGGGAATCTCGGGGTTGTTCTCGAGCGGCGGCCCCAGTGTGCGGTTTCTCACGAGGTACGACGGCGAGGTCAGTGAGCCTCTCGTGGGGCGCCAGGGAAGTCGGGTCTCCATGCGAGTGGCGAGGGGAGCGCGTCATTGCTCCCGAGCCATGGTAGGGGAGGGAATCTGGCCTCGAGACGTGTTGAAGAAGGTCTCTCGAGGTCTTTCCGGGTTGAGGCAGGAAACCCTGGGTTCCCTCGCCTTGTGCAGGTGACCTCAGGGGGCTTCCCATGGTGGCTCTGAGAAGCCAGGGAAACCGGAGGTGGGAGGGGCCTCTCGGGACTCCACTGGGTTTGGTGCATTGGAAGAGGGCCTCATCTCCAGGTGAGGCAGGAACCGCAGGGTACCTCTGATTTCAGACTCCGATCGCAGGGTCCCTGCAGACTGGGCACAGGAGAGTCAGGCCTCGTCTTGGGTTGAGGCATGGAACTCCGCTTGCCTCTCGAGATGTCCCCGGGGAGAGAGGCCGCTTGTCGAGCTGTATTTGGAACCTGGGGTTTTTCCGAACGATGCACGGAAAAAAACTGCCCCTTCGTGTTGACTTCATTCACAGGGTGGAGTTCGGAGAGGTGTCCGGGCATCGGGTTCTTCTCAAGAGGGGACCGGGAAATCGGGGTCCTACGGAATGTGGAACCAACCACGAGGCCACGTCTGGAATGTCTTCGTGAGACCGGCCTCATCCTGAGGTGCGACCGGAAGGTCGGGAACCCCTTCCAGACAAAGCAGGGGAGTCGACCCTCCTGTCCAGATCAGGAGGGGAGAAAGGGCTCAGAGGAGGGGTGCCGGAAAACCTCAGTGTTCCTCTCGAGGGAGACCGGGATTTCGGGGAACTTTGTGGGTCGCATCAAGGGTGCCAAGTGCCCTTTCGACCTCCAATTCCTAACGTGGGACTTCTCCCGAGGCGCTGTAGCGGGAAAGGGCTTCATCTTGCGATGACGGGGGAGCCACGTGGTTTTTCTCGAGTTACGGCGGGATTCTCGAGTTACGACGGGGAATTCAGGCTGCCTCTTGTGTTGGCCCAGGCAAGTCCAATCTTCCATTCGAGTTGCGAAGGAAAGCTGGGGATTGCTCTCGAGTGACTGCAGCGCCAATAGACCTCATCTAGGCTTGTGTCCAGAAGCCAATGTTCCTCTCCAGGGGCGACAGGGATCTCGGGGTTGCATTCCAGACGCACCCGGGGAGACAGGCATTCATCTCGAGTGGAAGCCAAGAACCCCGCTCTGCTCTCGAATCGCGACGGGTATCTCTTGGAGCTCACTGGGTGGACTCAAGGGAGTCAAGCCTCCTGAGGCGTTTGGAGAGAGGTCGCGAGATTGGTCTCGAGGCCATGCAGGAGACGAAGGCCCTCATCTCTCGATGACGGGGGAATCTCGGGGTTGTTCTCGAGCGGCGGCCCCAGTGTGCGGTTTCTCACGAGGTACGACGGCGAGGTCAGTGAGCCTCTCGTGGGGCGCCAGGGAAGTCGGGTCTCCATGCGAGTGGCGAGGGGAGCGCGTCATTGCTCCCGAGCCATGGTTGGGGAATCTGGCCTCGAGACGTGTTGAAGAAGGTCTCTCGAGGTCTTTCCCGGGTTGAGGCAGGAAACCCTGGGTTCCCTCGCCTTGTGCAGGTGACCTCAGGGGGCTTCCCATGGTGGCTCTGAGAAGCCAGGGAAACCGGAGGTGGGAGGGGCCTCTCGGGACTCCACTGGGTTTGGTGCATTGGAAGAGGGCCTCATCTCCAGGTGAGGCAGGAACCGCAGGGTACCTCTGATTTCAGACTCCGATCGCAGGGTCCCTGCAGACTGGGGACAGGAGAGTCAGGCCTCGTCTTGGGTGGAGGCATGGAACTCCGCTTGCCTCTCGAGATGTCCCCGGGGAGAGAGGCCGCTTGTCGAGCTGTATTTGGAACCTGGGGTTTTTCCGAACGATGCACGGAAAAAAACTGCCCCTTCGTGTTGACTTCATTCACAGGGTGGAGTTCGGAGAGGTGTCCGGGCATCGGGTTCTTCTCAAGAGGGGACCGGGAAATCGGGGTCCTACGGAATGTGGAACCACCCACGAGGCCACGTCTGGAATGTCTTCGTGAGACCGGCCTCATCCTGAGGTGCGACCGGAAGGTCGGGAACCCCTTCCAGACAAAGCAGGGGAGTCGACCCTCCTGTCCAGATCAGGAGGGGAGAAAGGGCTCAGAGGAGGGGGTGCCGGAAAACCTCAGTGTTCCTCTCGAGGGAGACCGGGATTTCGGGGAACTTTGTGGGTCGCATCAAGGGTGCCAAGTGCCCTTTCGACCTCCAATTCCTAACGTGGGACTTCTCCCGAGGCGCTGTAGCGGGAAAGGGCTTCATCTTGCGATGACGGGGGAGCCACGTGGTTTTTCTCGAGTTACGGCGGGATTCTCGAGTTACGACGGGGAATTCAGGCTGCCTCTTGTGTTGGCCCAGGCAAGTCCAGTCTTCCATTCGAGTTGCGAAGGAAAGCTGGGGATTGCTCTCGAGTGACTGCAGGGCCAATAGACCTCATCTAGGCTTGTGTCCAGAAGCCAATGTTCCTCTCCAGGGGCGACAGGGATCTCGGGGTTGCATTCCAGACGCACCCGGGGAGACAGGCATTCATCTCGAGTGGAAGCCAAGAACCCCGCTCTGCTCTCGAATCGCGACGGGTATCTCTTGGAGCTCACTGGGTGGACTCAAGGGAGTCAAGCCTCCTGAGGCGTTTGGAGAGAGGTCGCGAGATTGGTCTCGAGGCCATGCAGGAGACGAAGGCCCTCATCTCTCGATGACGGGGGAATCTCGGGGTTGTTCTCGAGCGGCGGCCCCAGTGTGCGGTTTCTCACGAGGTACGACGGCGAGGTCAGTGAGCCTCTCGTGGGGCGCCAGGGAAGTCGGGTCTCCATGCGCGTGGCGAGGGGGAGCGCGTCATTGCTCCCGAGCCATGGTAGGGGAGGGAATCTGGCCTCGAGACGTGTTGAAGAAGGTCTCTCGAGGTCTTTCCCGGGTTGAGGCAGGAAACCCTGGGTTCCCTCGCCTTGTGCAGGTGACCTCAGGGGGCTTCCCATGGTGGCTCTGAGAAGCCAGGGAAACTGGAGGTGGGAGGGGCCTCTCGGGACTCCACTGGGTTTGGTGCATTGGAAGAGGGCCTCATCTCCAGGTGAGGCAGGAACCGCAGGGTACCTCTGATTTCAGACTCCGATCGCAGGGTCCCTGCAGACTGGGGACAGGAGAGTCAGGCCTCGTCTTGGGTTGAGGCATGGAACTCCGCTGGCCTCTCGAGATGTCCCCGGGGAGAGAGGCCGCTTGTCGAGCTGTATTTGGAACCTGGGGTTTTTTCCGAACGATGCACGGAAAAAAACTGCCCCTTCGTGTTGACTTCATTCACAGGGTGGAGTTCGGAGAGGTGTCCGGGCATCGGGTTCTTCTCAAGAGGGGACCGGGAAATCGGGGTCCTACGGAATGTGGAACCACCCACGAGGCCACGTCTGGAATGTCTTCGTGAGACCGGCCTCATCCTGAGGTGCGACCGGAAGGTCGGGAACCCCTCCCAGACAAAGCAGGGGAGTCGACCCTCCTGTCCAGATCAGGAGGGGAGAAAGGGCTCAGAGGAGGGGGTGCCGGAAAACCTCAGTGTTCCTCTCGAGGGAGACCGGGATTTCGGGGAACTTTGTGGGTCGCATCAAGGGTGCCAAGTGCCCTTTCGACCTCCAATTCCTAACGTGGGACTTCTCCCGAGGCGCTGTAGCGGGAAAGGGCTTCATCTTGCGATGACGGGGGAGCCACGTGGTTTTTCTCGAGTTACGGCGGGATTCTCGAGTTACGACGGGGAATTCAGGCTGCCTCTTGTGTTGGCCCAGGCAAGTCCAGTCTTCCATTCGAGTTGCGAAGGAAAGCTGGGGATTGCTCTCGAGTGACTGCAGGGCCAATAGACCTCATCTAGGCTTGTGTCCAGAAGCCAATGTTCCTCTCCAGGGGCGACAGGGATCTCGGGGTTGCATTCCAGACGCACCCGGGGAGACAGGCATTCATCTCGAGTGGAAGCCAAGAACCCCGCTCTGCTCTCGAATCGCGACGGGTATCTCTTGGAGCTCACTGGGTGGACTCAAGGGAGTCAAGCCTCCTGAGGCGTTTGGAGAGAGGTCGCGAGATTGGTCTCGAGGCCATGCAGGAGACGAAGGCCCTCATCTCTCGATGACGGGGGAATCTCGGGGTTGTTCTCGAGCGGCGGCCCCAGTGTGCGGTTTCTCACGAGGTACGACGGCGAGGTCAGTGAGCCTCTCGTGGGGCGCCAGGGAAGTCGGGTCTCCATGCGCGTGGCGAGGGGGAGCGCGTCATTGCTCCCGAGCCATGGTAGGGGAGGGAATCTGGCCTCGAGACGTGTTGAAGAAGGTCTCTCGAGGTCTTTCCCGGGTTGAGGCAGGAAACCCTGGGTTCCCTCGCCTTGTGCAGGTGACCTCAGGGGGCTTCCCATGGTGGCTCTGAGAAGCCAGGGAAACTGGAGGTGGGAGGGGCCTCTCGGGACTCCACTGGGTTTGGTGCATTGGAAGAGGGCCTCATCTCCAGGTGAGGCAGGAACCGCAGGGTACCTCTGATTTCAGACTCCGATCGCAGGGTCCCTGCAGACTGGGGACAGGAGAGTCAGGCCTCGTCTTGGGTTGAGGCATGGAACTCCGCTTGCCTCTCGAGATGTCCCCGGGGAGAGAGGCCGCTTGTCGAGCTGTATTTGGAACCTGGGGTTTTTTCCGAACGATGCACGGAAAAAAACTGCCCCTTCGTGTTGACTTCATTCACAGGGTGGAGTTCGGAGAGGTGTCCGGGCATCGGGTTCTTCTCAAGAGGGGACCGGGAAATCGGGGTCCTACGGAATGTGGAACCACCCACGAGGCCACGTCTGGAATGTCTTCGTGAGACCGGCCTCATCCTGAGGTGCGACCGGAAGGTCGGGAACCCCTCCCAGACAAAGCAGGGGAGTCGACCCTCCTGTCCAGATCAGGAGGGGAGAAAGGGCTCAGAGGAGGGGGTGCCGGAAAACCTCAGTGTTCCTCTCGAGGGAGACCGGGATTTCGGGGAACTTTGTGGGTCGCATCAAGGGTGCCAAGTGCCCTTTCGACCTCCAATTCCTAACGTGGGACTTCTCCCGAGGCGCTGTAGCGGGAAAGGGCTTCATCTTGCGATGACGGGGGAGCCACGTGGTTTTTCTCGAGTTACGGCGGGATTCTCGAGTTACGACGGGGAATTCAGGCTGCCTCTTGTGTTGGCCCAGGCAAGTCCAGTCTTCCATTCGAGTTGCGAAGGAAAGCTGGGGATTGCTCTCGAGTGACTGCAGGGCCAATAGACCTCATCTAGGCTTGTGTCCAGAAGCCAATGTTCCTCTCCAGGGGCGACAGGGATCTCGGGGTTGCATTCCAGACGCACCCGGGGAGACAGGCGTTCATCTCGAGTGGAAGCCAAGAACGCCGCTCTGCTCTCGAATCGCGACGGGTATCTCTTGGAGCTCACTGGGTGGACTCAAGGGAGTCAAGCCTCCTGAGGCGTTTGGAGAGAGGTCTCGAGATTGGTCTCGAGGCCATGCAGGAGACGAAGGCCCTCATCTCTCGATGACGGGGGAATCTCGGGGTTGTTCTCGAGCGGCGGCCCCAGTGTGCGGTTTCTCACGAGGTACGACGGCGAGGTCAGTGAGCCTCTCGTGGGGCGCCAGGGAAGTCGGGTCTCCATGCGCGTGGCGAGGGGGAGCGCGTCATTGCTCCCGAGCCATGGTAGGGGAGGGAATCTGGCCTCGAGACGTGTTGAAGAAGGTCTCTCGAGGTCTTTCCCGGGTTGAGGCAGGAAACCCTGGGTTCCCTCGCCTTGTGCAGGTGACCTCAGGGGGCTTCCCATGGTGGCTCTGAGAAGCCAGGGAAACTGGAGGTGGGAGGGGCCTCTCGGGACTCCACTGGGTTTGGTGCATTGGAAGAGGGCCTCATCTCCAGGTGAGGCAGGAACCGCAGGGTACCTCTGATTTCAGACTCCGATCGCAGGGTCCCTGCAGACTGGGGACAGGAGAGTCAGGCCTCGTCTTGGGTTGAGGCATGGAACTCCGCTGGCCTCTCGAGATGTCCCCGGGGAGAGAGGCCGCTTGTCGAGCTGTATTTGGAACCTGGGGTTTTTTCCGAACGATGCACGGAGAAAAACTGCCCCTTCGTGTTGACTTCATTCACAGGGTGGAGTTCGGAGAGGTGTCCGGGCATCGGGTTCTTCTCAAGAGGGGACCGGGAAATCGGGGTCCTACGGAATGTGGAACCACCCACGAGGCCACGTCTGGAATGTCTTCGTGAGACCGGCCTCATCCTGAGGTGCGACCGGAAGGTCGGGAACCCCTCCCAGACAAAGCAGGGGAGTCGACCCTCCTGTCCAGATCAGGAGGGGAGAAAGGGCTCAGAGGAGGGGGTGCCGGAAAACCTCAGTGTTCCTCTCGAGGGAGACCGGGATTTCGGGGAACTTTGTGGGTCGCATCAAGGGTGCCAAGTGCCCTTTCGACCTCCAATTCCTAACGTGGGACTTCTCCCGAGGCGCTGTAGCGGGAAAGGGCTTCATCTTGCGATGACGGGGGAGCCACGTGGTTTTTCTCGAGTTACGGCGGGATTCTCGAGTTACGACGGGGAATTCAGGCTGCCTCTTGTGTTGGCCCAGGCAAGTCCAGTCTTCCATTCGAGTTGCGAAGGAAAGCTGGGGATTGCTCTCGAGTGACTGCAGGGCCAATAGACCTCATCTAGGCTTGTGTCCAGAAGCCAATGTTCCTCTCCAGGGGCGACAGGGATCTCGGGGTTGCATTCCAGACGCACCCGGGGAGACAGGCGTTCATCTCGAGTGGAAGCCAAGAACGCCGCTCTGCTCTCGAATCGCGACGGGTATCTCTTGGAGCTCACTGGGTGGACTCAAGGGAGTCAAGCCTCCTGAGGCGTTTGGAGAGAGGTCGCGAGATTGGTCTCGAGGCCATGCAGGAGACGAAGGCCCTCATCTCTCGATGACGGGGGAATCTCGGGGTTGTTCTCGAGCGGCGGCCCCAGTGTGCGGTTTCTCACGAGGTACGACGGCGAGGTCAGTGAGCCTCTCGTGGGGCGCCAGGGAAGTCGGGTCTCCATGCGCGTGGCGAGGGGGAGCGCGTCATTGCTCCCGAGCCATGGTAGGGGAGGGAATCTGGCCTCGAGACGTGTTGAAGAAGGTCTCTCGAGGTCTTTCCCGGGTTGAGGCAGGAAACCCTGGGTTCCCTCGCCTTGTGCAGGTGACCTCAGGGGGCTTCCCATGGTGGCTCTGAGAAGCCAGGGAAACTGGAGGTGGGAGGGGCCTCTCGGGACTCCACTGGGTTTGGTGCATTGGAAGAGGGCCTCATCTCCAGGTGAGGCAGGAACCGCAGGGTACCTCTGATTTCAGACTCCGATCGCAGGGTCCCTGCAGACTGGGGACAGGAGAGTCAGGCCTCGTCTTGGGTTGAGGCATGGAACTCCGCTGGCCTCTCGAGATGTCCCCGGGGAGAGAGGCCGCTTGTCGAGCTGTATTTGGAACCTGGGGTTTTTTCCGAACGATGCACGGAGAAAAACTGCCCCTTCGTGTTGACTTCATTCACAGGGTGGAGTTCGGAGAGGTGTCCGGGCATCGGGTTCTTCTCAAGAGGGGACCGGGAAATCGGGGTCCTACGGAATGTGGAACCACCCACGAGGCCACGTCTGGAATGTCTTCGTGAGACCGGCCTCATCCTGAGGTGCGACCGGAAGGTCGGGAACCCCTTCCAGACAAAGCAGGGGAGTCGACCCTCCTGTCCAGATCAGGAGGGGAGAAAGGGCTCAGAGGAGGGGGTGCCGGAAAACCTCAGTGTTCCTCTCGAGGGAGACCGGGATTTCGGGGAACTTTGTGGGTCGCATCAAGGGTGCCAAGTGCCCTTTCGACCTCCAATTCCTAACGTGGGACTTCTCCCGAGGCGCTGTAGCGGGAAAGGGCTTCATCTTGCGATGACGGGGGAGCCACGTGGTTTTTCTCGAGTTACGGCGGGATTCTCGAGTTACGACGGGGAATTCAGGCTGCCTCTTGTGTTGGCCCAGGCAAGTCCAGTCTTCCATTCGAGTTGCGAAGGAAAGCTGGGGATTGCTCTCGAGTGACTGCAGGGCCAATAGACCTCATCTAGGCTTGTGTCCAGAAGCCAATGTTCCTCTCCAGGGGCGACAGGGATCTCGGGGTTGCATTCCAGACGCACCCGGGGAGACAGGCGTTCATCTCGAGTGGAAGCCAAGAACCCCGCTCTGCTCTCGAATCGCGACGGGTATCTCTTGGAGCTCACTGGGTGGACTCAAGGGAGTCAAGCCTCCTGAGGCGTTTGGAGAGAGGTCGCGAGATTGGTCTCGAGGCCATGCAGGAGACGAAGGCCCTCATCTCTCGATGACGGGGGAATCTCGGGGTTGTTCTCGAGCGGCGGCCCCAGTGTGCGGTTTCTCACGAGGTACGACGGCGAGGTCAGTGAGCCTCTCGTGGGGCGCCAGGGAAGTCGGGTCTCCATGCGCGTGGCGAGGGGGAGCGCGTCATTGCTCCCGAGCCATGGTAGGGGAGGGAATCTGGCCTCGAGACGTGTTGAAGAAGGTCTCTCGAGGTCTTTCCCGGGTTGAGGCAGGAAACCCTGGGTTCCCTCGCCTTGTGCAGGTGACCTCAGGGGGCTTCTCATGGTGGCTCTGAGAAGCCAGGGAAACTGGAGGTGGGAGGGGCCTCTCGGGACTCCACTGGGTTTGGTGCATTGGAAGAGGGCCTCATCTCCAGGTGAGGCAGGAACCGCAGGGTACCTCTGATTTCAGACTCCGATCGCAGGGTCCCTGCAGACTGGGGACAGGAGAGTCAGGCCTCGTCTTGGGTTGAGGCATGGAACTCCGCTGGCCTCTCGAGATGTCCCCGGGGAGAGAGGCCGCTTGTCGAGCTGTATTTGGAACCTGGGGTTTTTTCCGAACGATGCACGGAAAAAAACTGCCCCTTCGTGTTGACTTCATTCACAGGGTGGAGTTCGGAGAGGTGTCCGGGCATCGGGTTCTTCTCAAGAGGGGACCGGGAAATCGGGGTCCTACGGAATGTGGAACCACCCACGAGGCCACGTCTGGAATGTCTTCGTGAGACCGGCCTCATCCTGAGGTGCGACCGGAAGGTCGGGAACCCCTTCCAGACAAAGCAGGGGAGTCGACCCTCCTGTCCAGATCAGGAGGGGAGAAAGGGCTCAGAGGAGGGGGTGCCGGAAAACCTCAGTGTTCCTCTCGAGGGAGACCGGGATTTCGGGGAACTTTGTGGGTCGCATCAAGGGTGCCAAGTGCCCTTTCGACCTCCAATTCCTAACGTGGGACTTCTCCCGAGGCGCTGTAGCGGGAAAGGGCTTCATCTTGCGATGACGGGGGAGCCACGTGGTTTTTCTCGAGTTACGGCGGGATTCTCGAGTTACGACGGGGAATTCAGGCTGCCTCTTGTGTTGGCCCAGGCAAGTCCAGTCTTCCATTCGAGTTGCGAAGGAAAGCTGGGGATTGCTCTCGAGTGACTGCAGGGCCAATAGACCTCATCTAGGCTTGTGTCCAGAAGCCAATGTTCCTCTCCAGGGGCGACAGGGATCTCGGGGTTGCATTCCAGACGCACCCGGGGAGACAGGCGTTCATCTCGAGTGGAAGCCAAGAACGCCGCTCTGCTCTCGAATCGCGACGGGTATCTCTTGGAGCTCACTGGGTGGACTCAAGGGAGTCAAGCCTCCTGAGGCGTTTGGAGAGAGGTCGCGAGATTGGTCTCGAGGCCATGCAGGAGACGAAGGCCCTCATCTCTCGATGACGGGGGAATCTCGGGGTTGTTCTCGAGCGGCGGCCCCAGTGTGCGGTTTCTCACGAGGTACGACGGCGAGGTCAGTGAGCCTCTCGTGGGGCGCCAGGGAAGTCGGGTCTCCATGCGCGTGGCGAGGGGGAGCGCGTCATTGCTCCCGAGCCATGGTAGGGGAGGGAATCTGGCCTCGAGACGTGTTGAAGAAGGTCTCTCGAGGTCTTTCCCGGGTTGAGGCAGGAAACCCTGGGTTCCCTCGCCTTGTGCAGGTGACCTCAGGGGGCTTCCCATGGTGGCTCTGAGAAGCCAGGGAAACTGGAGGTGGGAGGGGCCTCTCGGGACTCCACTGGGTTTGGTGCATTGGAAGAGGGCCTCATCTCCAGGTGAGGCAGGAACCGCAGGGTACCTCTGATTTCAGACTCCGATCGCAGGGTCCCTGCAGACTGGGGACAGGAGAGTCAGGCCTCGTCTTGGGTTGAGGCATGGAACTCCGCTGGCCTCTCGAGATGTCCCCGGGGAGAGAGGCCGCTTGTCGAGCTGTATTTGGAACCTGGGGTTTTTTCCGAACGATGCACGGAGAAAAACTGCCCCTTCGTGTTGACTTCATTCACAGGGTGGAGTTCGGAGAGGTGTCCGGGCATCGGGTTCTTCTCAAGAGGGGACCGGGAAATCGGAGTCCTACGGAATGTGGAACCACCCACGAGGCCACGTCTGGAATGTCTTCGTGAGACCGGCCTCATCCTGAGGTGCGACCGGAAGGTCGGGAACCCCTCCCAGACAAAGCAGGGGAGTCGACCCTCCTGTCCAGATCAGGAGGGGAGAAAGGGCTCAGAGGAGGGGGTGCCGGAAAACCTCAGTGTTCCTCTCGAGGGAGACCGGGATTTCGGGGAACTTTGTGGGTCGCATCAAGGGTGCCAAGTGCCCTTTCGACCTCCAATTCCTAACGTGGGACTTCTCCCGAGGCGCTGTAGCGGGAAAGGGCTTCATCTTGTGATGACGGGGGAGCCACGTGGTTTTTCTCGAGTTACGGCGGGATTCTCGAGTTACGACGGGGAATTCAGGCTGCCTCTTGTGTTGGCCCAGGCCAGTCCAGTCTTCCATTCGAGTTGCGAAGGAAAGCTGGGGATTGCTCTCGAGTGACTGCAGGGCCAATAGACCTCATCTAGGCTTGTGTCCAGAAGCCAATGTTCCTCTCCAGGGGCGACAGGGATCTCGGGGTTGCATTCCAGACGCACCCGGGGAGACAGGCGTTCATCTCGAGTGGAAGCCAAGAACCCCGCTCTGCTCTCGAATCGCGACGGGTATCTCTTGGAGCTCACTGGGTGGACTCAAGGGAGTCAAGCCTCCTGAGGCGTTTGGAGAGAGGTCGCGAGATTGGTCTCGAGGCCATGCAGGAGACGAAGGCCCTCATCTCTCGATGACGGGGGAATCTCGGGGTTGTTCTCGAGCGGCGGCCCCAGTGTGCGGTTTCTCACGAGGTACGACGGCGAGGTCAGTGAGCCTCTCGTGGGGCGCCAGGGAAGTCGGGTCTCCATGCGCGTGGCGAGGGGGAGCGCGTCATTGCTCCCGAGCCATGGTAGGGGAGGGAATCTGGCCTCGAGACGTGTTGAAGAAGGTCTCTCGAGGTCTTTCCCGGGTTGAGGCAGGAAACCCTGGGTTCCCTCGCCTTGTGCAGGTGACCTCAGGGGGCTTCCCATGGTGGCTCTGAGAAGCCAGGGAAACTGGAGGTGGGAGGGGCCTCTCGGGACTCCACTGGGTTTGGTGCATTGGAAGAGGGCCTCATCTCCAGGTGAGGCAGGAACCGCAGGGTACCTCTGATTTCAGACTCCGATCGCAGGGTCCCTGCAGACTGGGGACAGGAGAGTCAGGCCTCGTCTTGGGTTGAGGCATGGAACTCCGCTTGCCTCTCGAGATGTCCCCGGGGAGAGAGGCCGCTTGTCGAGCTGTATTTGGAACCTGGGGTTTTTTCCGAACGATGCACGGAGAAAAACTGCCCCTTCGTGTTGACTTCATTCACAGGGTGGAGTTCGGAGAGGTGTCCGGGCATCGGGTTCTTCTCAAGAGGGGACCGGGAAATCGGGGTCCTACGGAATGTGGAACCACCCACGAGGCCACGTCTGGAATGTCTTCGTGAGACCGGCCTCATCCTGAGGTGCGACCGGAAGGTCGGGAACCCCTCCCAGACAAAGCAGGGGAGTCGACCCTCCTGTCCAGATCAGGAGGGGAGAAAGGGCTCAGAGGAGGGGGTGCCGGAAAACCTCAGTGTTCCTCTCGAGGGAGACCGGGATTTCGGGGAACTTTGTGGGTCGCATCAAGGGTGCCAAGTGCCCTTTCGACCTCCAATTCCTAACGTGGGACTTCTCCCGAGGCGCTGTAGCGGGAAAGGGCTTCATCTTGCGATGACGGGGGAGCCACGTGGTTTTTCTCGAGTTACGGCGGGATTCTCGAGTTACGACGGGGAATTCAGGCTGCCTCTTGTGTTGGCCCAGGCAAGTCCAGTCTTCCATTCGAGTTGCGAAGGAAAGCTGGGGATTGCTCTCGAGTGACTGCAGGGCCAATAGACCTCATCTAGGCTTGTGTCCAGAAGCCAATGTTCCTCTCCAGGGGCGACAGGGATCTCGGGGTTGCATTCCAGACGCACCCGGGGAGACAGGCATTCATCTCGAGTGGAAGCCAAGAACCCCGCTCTGCTCTCGAATCGCGGCGGGTATCTCTTGGAGCTCACTGGGTGGACTC